>NW_026057580.1:94172041-94331968 GCF_023721935.1 Panthera uncia
CTTTTCCTTATTGCCTGTCCATGACTATGCTTTCTTTCTTTCTTAGCTTCTATTGCTATCTGTACACTATGTGTTCATGTGTTTGTTTGATTGTCGTTATTTCCCTGCTCGAATATAAGCTTCAGGTACAGCTTGGCCCACTGCCATATCTCCTGGGACTAGAAAGTGCCTGGCCTATGGTAGATGCTTATAAATATCTGTCGAACAAATGAGTGAATTAAAACATGTATTGAAAAATGTCTGCAAGAATACACCAAATTGTTAACAATACCCACTTCTGGGGAATACAGGTGCAAAGCTGGGAGAAAATGGATAGGTGAAGGAGGTGGACGAGGGGACTTTTATTTTATAAAGCTCTATGTTGTTTACATTTTGCATTATATCACAAAATGATGTTTGACTTGATGTACGTTTTAGCTTTTTAGGTATGCCCTTATTGCACAAGCAAGTAAAGGTGCAGATAGATGTTATGCAGTAATGCAAACATGTTTACTAAATGTCCTGTAGCCATTTTCAGTGAATATATCCAATGTTCTATAGCAAGGCAGTAAATTCTTTTTCAGGGAGAGCTCATATTTTAAAAATTTGTTTTTAGTATTTCATATGCGGGAAGAAATTAGTAAGTAATTATTGACTGACACGCTGGACAAAAACAATAACACAGATACCAATTTTCATTTTTGTTATTTTTAAACGCTTATTTATTTTTGAGAGGGATACAGAGCATGAGCGGGGGAGGGGCAGAGACAGAGGGAGACACACAATCCCAAGCAGGCTCCAGGCTCCCGAGCTCGAACCCACAAACCGCAAGATCATGATCTGAGCCCAAGTAGGACGCTCAACCAACTGAGCCACCCAGGAGCCGCCAGATACCAATTTTTAAAATTGCAATCTTTTCCAAATGTTTGTAAACAGTCTTTCAACAGTACTCCGCAAAATAATAGAATTGCTGGTAAGAATACTTGGAGCTCTTTAAGAAGCAATTGATCATAAACAATAAATAGAATCATTTGGGTAAGGATAAAAATGATGCCAACACACATAATGGTTTTGTTTTTTTATAAAGACTATAAAATTGCAAAATTAAAGACGACGAGTGTATTAGTCAGGGGCCAGTCAGGAAAAATAAAGCCTGTACCAGATATATTTCAGTAAACATATTTATCACGGGGAAAATAATTATGAAGGTGTTGGGAAAGCTTAAAAATTAGGGGAAGGAAGGCAACCCAGGGATTAGCAGCAGCAGGAACCCTCTGTCACCCTTACAGCTGGAGGAATCAAGGCATCACGTAGTGTTTCCTGGGGGCTGAGACCAGCACCCCTGGGTGGGTACTGTGACAGCCTAGAGATGGAAAAGGAGGGGCTATCCCCAGGGCCTGAACCACAGAGGGAGAGGCTCTCTGATGGAAACTGGTCTAGGCAGAAGACATAGTCACTACCCAGAGTAGAAAGAGGGGAAAAAATGCTCTGGCTTCTCTCCACTTCCCTCCCTCACCTCTCCCATGAATGACTCCCATTAGCCAAACCTAACAGGAAGTTAGTGTGAAAGGAATCTTGGGAACTGTAGTTTAGAGTTTGCCCCATAAAATACGGTGTGGATTTAAAGAACAATCAGGAATGGTTCTGAGAGGGAACAGGCAAATGACCTAAACAAATGGGATGTTAAAGAGAAAAATATACTCCATTCATTCAATAGTCCCGTTTCATCCAAAAAAAATTTTTTTAGATCTGTTTAGTCATAGTAATTATTTTTATATTTATTCAGATGTATTTGGGTGAGAATGTCAGTGTGGATTGAAGAATCATTTTAGGTTCAGGAATCCTTTTCACAGCAGTAGGTACTATGGCCAATCCCCTATTGATTCTTTATTCCGTTATTTTAATGATGTATCATTGCATCAAAAATAAACACGCATTTCTTTGCTCACTTGATGTTAGGGATTTTTGTGATTGTGACAAAAAATTCAATAGTTAAAAAATATTTTTTCCTGACTTGTTTCTAAATGGCAAACTAAGAGAGAGACTTTGAGGCTATATTTATAAGCATTTCTAATGAAGAATCTTTCCTCTCTAGTAAATTAAAAGCCAAATTAGACATAACTGCCATTATATTTTCTCTTTTTAACTCTGGCTTTTGAAATATTGGAGACATTTCAATGTGCTATGTAGGAATTTAAATTAAGTGAATGCACCTTATGGATCTTTTGAGGATCATCTTGAGGTGAATTTGCAGAATTATTATCATTTATTGCTTTTCATCAACTATATAATTGAGAAGATTCTCCCGGTGATTTATACCACCATAAAATACTTGGTCTTATTTCTATTAATTATGATTTGGAAGATGGAGTAAGTATAATGTTAATGAATGTGTTGAATGATGTTGGATTAATTGGAATGACAAAAACGCTTTAGGCAAAGAGTGATAGTTTGAAACTATTGGCAAATTCAAAGATAAAACTGTTATTTACTTTGTATCCTTAAGAATCTGACGGGTCCCAGAACCAAAAAATTAGGTCAAATCTGACTGGTCCAGAGCAAGAAGGTAGGTCAAATCCGACTGGTCCAGAGCATGAAGCTAAGCCTACTATTCAATCAACATTCCTGTTATTAAAAAAACAAAAACAAAAACAAAAACAAACACAAAACTTTTTTATGATGGAAATGTCAACCATATATAAGAATAACCAAAAGTACTCGTCACTCAGCTTTGACAATTATCAACTGATGACCAATCTTGTTTGCATATATATTTTCTTTTATCTCTCCTTGAACTCTAATAAAATAGCTTGAGTTATTTTAAAGATAATCCCAGACATCACTGATATTGATAATCATGCCTGGTTTTAGTTAGCCTTTTGTTGGGAAGGGGGACACTAGTAGCTGTCCATTTAGTGGTGGTGTAGAAGGAGGACCAACACCAAATTTATCTGTTTCCCAAAAATGCTCGGTATTGGTAGGCCACGGTGTTGGAAATTACCAGGGAATTACATATCCTCTGGTATATTGTTCTAAATTTAGGCACTAGGTAAGTAATCTTGTAAAATGCACATGGACTTCTTAGGATGGGAACCGTGTTAATTTTCAGAAATCATTGGTAAGCATTTAAAAATCAGATTCATGCACAATCATGTGATCCAAGGTAGAAACACAATGAGGTGAGATTTTGGACAGAAATATTTTAGAAATATTTAGGAATGTCACAGAAAATTCCAGAACCGAGAACCTGCTCTTCACCGGTAACAGCAACATTGCCCTGGAACTTCTGTGGTGGGGAAATGGGGGCAGGAGGGGAAGACTTCATGGAGAAATAAGCAGAGGAAGGATTTTCTTCTCACTTGATACAGACTCCTTGGACAATTATATCTCTGTCAATGGAGTCAGTCATTCTGTGTTGATGACTTCCAGACTCATATTTCTGGATCTCTCCATAGCCCAGTTTTAAATATACAACTCTGAGTAGATATTTCTACATACATGTGTACAAAGCTCCTCATATTCAGCATACCTGGAAAAGATTGTTCTGACACCCCACACCTACTTTTCCTCTCATTTTCATCATCTATATGAATGGCATTACCATCCAGTTAGGTATCCAAGTCAGAAACTTAGGAATCGTATTCCTTAGCTAATCAATCATCAGTTCTTCTGTCTATCTCTTAAAAGCCTCTCAAAGTCTCTTTTCTATTGCCTCTGCCTTAGTTTAGACTTTTTTTTAAAGCTCTACATCAAATGTGGGGCTCAGACTCACCACCCTGAGATCAAGAGTTGCATGTTCCACTAACTGAGGCAGCCAGGCAACCTTAGACTTTTTCTTTTCTTTTCTTTTCTTTTTTCTTTTCTTTTCTTTTCTTTTCTTTTCTTTTCTTTTTTTTTTCTTTTCTTCTCCTCTCCTCTCCTCTCCTCTTCTCTCCTCTCCTCTCTTCCCTTTCATCCCTTCCCTTCCCTTCCCTTCCCTTCCCTTCCCTCCCCTCCCCTCCCCTCCCCTCCCCTTCCCTTCCCTTCCTTCTCCTTTTTTCTTTTCTTTTTTCCAGAACTAGTACTTATCTTAATTCCAATCCATTCTCCATCCTGCTATTAGAGACACATTGAATATGCAAATTTAGTCTGTCTCAAGTTCTTAAAGTTACCCTTTTGTATGGCAAATATCACCCCTTGTAGCACTACTTGTTAAGTACATCTCCTGCTATCCTTTAAAGACTTCACCACCTAACTTTATGGAGATACATATAGTTCTCCAAACACGCCAAGATGCAGAGTCTAGTTCAGAAGATCTCATTCAGATGCAGCCTGAGAGTCTGTATTTCTAATAAGATCCCAGCTGATGCTGCTGATCTGCAGACCACACGTTAGTAGCAAGGCTACAGGATCTATTCTTATCCAAGTCCTTAATTACCAAGTCACAGCTATTCTTTCTCCTTGCCATCCATTCAGTGTTAATTGCTGTATAGCTTTAGCCATTTTTATTCACATAACCAGTCAGATTCTCTCTCCAGATCAATCACCTACTCGGCCCAATCCTTCTTACCCTTCAAGTCTCAGCTCAAATATGACTTTCATTTGTAAAACTGTCCTGAATCTCCCCCAGAAGATCTGGGCACCTCTTGTCCTTTGGGCACTATTCTTATATTCTTCTATTATGACCCTAGCACATTACATTTCTTGATTCAAAGTATTCCCAGCATCACTTATAGTGCCAGGCACATGGAAGAAACCTGGGAAATATTTGTTGAAAAATAGGTAGATGACCCTTCTTCCCTTGATGATTTTCTGATTGTCTTTTGATATCCCCAAGGCATTCCCAGCACTGTATGAGGAACAGATAGTTCTAATGAGTCCTGAAAGTTTCATGGATCACAGATCTTAGAGATAACAATGCCATGTTAATAATGATATGGTCACCAGAAGCTAAGCGCCCAGGACTATCTCTTGTCAAGCCTACTAGAGCAGCCACTGGGCCTTAAGTTGTCACGATCTGTCTTTAGCCCCCAGGCTTGTAGCCCAGGAAGATGCTTTGCCAGCATCTTGGCTGAGTGTCCTTTTCTCATGGAGGGACTCACATTAAAACAGGTTTTAAGACTGATATATATTTGAGAAAGTCAGTCCGTTCATTGTGAAAAGACATGGCGGTAAGTGGGATCCACATGATTAGCCCTTTCTTTGCTGATACTAGGTTTTAAGGAAAGTCAAATCTTCCTTCAGTTTTATGTGTCCGTTTTTATTTTTATGTTGGTAGGACAGAATATGGAAAATAGGATTTAGATACCCTGGATGAGTAGCAGCATCAGGTCAAGTTAGCTTGAAATATCCAAACCATAATAGGAATGATCTTGTGAATGGGAGCAATTACACAGGCTTTGTATCAACCTCCATTGTAAGAATGACTTTTCGGTGGGACTGGAAATGCACAAACTCAAAATCTGACGATGGCGAGTGCCTTCCCCAGAGTGCTTGGATGGGCTCTGCCCCTGTTTGTCTCTGGGACTCTTCTCTTACTGTGCTGCCGTGGCAATGAACCCCTTTTCAGATCCACTCATCTTTCCATAGAGCAATTCCCCTTTTTTAAAGGCAACTTTGCGTAACTCTGTCCTGACCCTTCAGTTGATGTTTTCCATCACTTCTAAGGCCTAGAAGGCACTTTACAATAAAACCCCCAGTAATGTAAAAGCAAGCAAGCAAGCAAGCAAACAAACAAAGAAACAAACATGCAAGCGACTCTTCTCATTGTAGTGAGGGCAGACTCGCCGTATGACGAAGTCGATACTTGTGAGATACGATGTAGGGGTTCCTGAACATCCTCGAGCCCGACTTCGTAGCATAAAAAGGAAAAGAGAATTGATATCCTTTGCCAAACACTATGCTTTCAAAAATGTCTTATAAGTTGGATGGAAGTACCCCTGGGAGGGGTCACACTACTCTGTCTCCGTGAGTGGATTTCATGGACAGCGGTGGAAGGTGGAGGGTGGAGCGCTCATCATACTATTAAATATCCGACGTGGTGGGGGGTTTGGAGGGGTTAGGTTTCTGTTCCAAAGCCTGCATCTTAGACTATAGTTTTCTCATATTGCCATGAAGTTGCTGGGAGAAAGGGGCCCTGAGTGTGCAGCAAAGACAATTCTAGTGAATTCTGAGAAGAGTAGTAAGCGAGAGATGAGTGGAAATGCACCTTGATCACTGAGGGAAAGGTTCTTGAAATCTGTTATCAAGGCCAGTTAGCATTTCCCTCATTGGATATAAATGTTTACACGACTGACGACTTTCCTTAATTTCCTGATGGAAGGAGACCGACACAGTGAAGCATATCTCTATCCTTAGAGTGCACCTCAATCATCTAGGGGTCTGGCTGAAATGCAGATTCTGATTCAGTAGGTCTGACTCAGAGTGGCTCCTGCGTTTCTGTATTTCTGATGTGATCCCAGCTGATGCTTCCGGTCCCCACAATGCAGGGTGAAGAAGGAGATCCCTTGAGGCCATGCCCAACTCCTCACCTAATGATCAGCTGAATGAAAACCCTTCCTTTTCTTTGCCCTTTGCTCCATTTTACTGGCTCTCTGGCTGCAGCCATTACATTTTGCAGAATCACCCATGTCACATGCCAGGAACCCCTTCAAACCTGAGGGTTGGCATGGCCTTGGAAGCATTCAGTAACTGGGAACTGTTAAACCACAAGGAAAAGTGAGTGGAGGGAAAGGGCACTTTGTGGTGGAGAAAGAGAGAGTGGGGTGTGTGTGTGTGTGTGTGTGTGTGGCGGGGGTGGGGTTGGGAGGAAAAGGATATAATAGGTGTCGTTGGAATGTGGAAATGTGTGTATGTAAGAGACCTGTTAACTCATGTCTAAAATAGCATAATACCTCAGCATGGTTGGGCAAGTATGGCAGCAAGATGGAAAAAAAAAATCGAGGGAATGTCAAAAAATATTCTGGGAGAATATAACATCCCACATTCGTGGCTTCTTTTCTCTCTGCCGTTGCAGGTTGGATGTAGTTCTCTGCTGTTCAAAGTTCATTCTGTTCCCTAGCCTGTCTTGCAGAGATAAGGTGCAAAGGCTGACAAAGGGAGAAATTTCTAGTTTGTGGCCAAACAGCACCTAGGAGGTCATTATTCCAGTTTCACTTATGTCTTCTTTCCAAAGTGTTATTATATAATTTCTCTGCAGAAATCCCACTTAACACCCCGACCTTCCTGACTCTGCTCTTTCACTTTTTTAAAAACCTTGTCTTTGTACAAATTACACATCAACAGTGGAGAATTGTTTTTTCCCCCCTCAGAAATAAAACTGCCCCAGATTTCAGTCGTTAACTTTTCCTTATGAGCACACCCTCCCCCTTTCAATTCTCTTCAGTCAGGAATTCCAAATGCATTTCATATTGTTATTTTGTTAGTGTTCTCTTATTTATCCAAGTGTCTCCCACAGTTACACTTCCTATGATCAGGCTTTAGAAAATGAGGACATCTTAAAATAATGCAAATAACCAAAATCTCTAGTGACCAAACGGCAGTAAACACACTTCAAAGAGTTTTCTCTTGGAGAAGTGTTTTGAAAAACCTAATCTTTCACCAAAAGACTCAGGAAGTATGTGGTAATCTCTCTGTAAACTAGTTTTCTGTGATATTTTTTCTTCATGATGGAAAGAAAAATACTATGCAATAACTAGAAGAAGAAGAAGAAGAAGAAGAAGAAGAAGAAGAAAAAGAAGGAGAAAAAAAAAGAAGGAGAAGGAGAAGAAGAAGGAGAATGTAAGATGTGTTGTAACTGTGATAAAATTCCAGTTTTCAAATTCAGATCTAGTTATGTTTCCCTGTTTTTCTATCTGGTTTACATTTCATGTCTACTCGGGCAGTGTTGTAGGTTTGGCAACTCTGTGGATGTTGTGCTTGTTCAGAAGAAAATGGCTTTCATGAAGATGTCACTGGGAAATGTTACTTTTTATTGCTTGGGCTATTTAGGATTTTATATGTGTAAAGTGCTCTACAATCCCATCAGTGGTTATACCTATAAATAATTTCATTACTTGGTTTATTATTGCTATATCCATTTTATAGATGGTAATACAGAGGAATGGATTACAAGGGAGTTGAAATTAGAATGTACAATCACAAAAGGTTCCCCAACCGTTATTTCGTTCAAACCATTGACTGCAAATGTGTCTCTGCGCGTCACGTATCTGATTTAAAAAGTGAAACATGTAGGGACTTAGCATCTCTGGGGCTGTGTCTGGGTTTGTAAAGGAAAAATGAGGAGATAGGAATCAATTATATAAAATTCTATACAGAAGAATCCCTTGTAGTAAGAAACATATGTTGGCTCAATGGTCTTCTCTGGCAGGATGAATTCTGTTGGATCATTGTTCAGCCCATTTGTTTTTAGAAATATCACTATCCTGTCTGTGAAGATGCCAGGATGGCTGCCTTCCACATTCTTCTTGTAATTATGATTCTAATCCTGAAAATGTGTCTGTCAGATTCTTAATGGTCATCTTAAGATTATACTGCGGCGACCTCAGAGAACCAGGTTTGGAACAAGAGAATCTGTTAGTAGAAAACCCCCAGTGAACCGCGTGGAGGTATCCTGACAACCGCGTTCCATTTGCCCAAGGCCATTAGCGTTGGCTTTAGAAAGTTTATTCTAAAGTGAATGTTCTGATGGGAGCAGCGTGTATTGACCTGAAGAAGGTGGGAGGGATTCTTCACACCTGGCCATCAGATGGTAGCGTACCAGAGGTTCCCAATAAAAGCTCTAACTTCAATAGGACTCTTGCCATGGCCTAATAGATGGTAGGCCCTCAGTTCTTCCTCTGTGTGGGGAGCAAGCAGCCCTGTTGACACCTTAATTCTAGCCCTGCGAGACCGTTTTGGACTGCTGCCCACCTGAACTGGAAGATAATGATGCCACCAAGTTTGTCCTGATGTGTTATAGCAGCAATAGGAAACTAATATGGACGATTGTTACCTTCATGGGCTCTTTCCTCCATTAAAAAATATTAAAAATTATATCTTCTGATTATGTTGGCACAAAGATGAATGTATTAACATCATGTATTAAAACACTCTTTGTCCTAAAAGTTCCCTTTTCTTCTGAGTTTAAAAGAAATTAGAACATGTTTGTGGGGACCTAAAAGTATCATGGGCCAAGGATGCCTGATGGCTAGTTGGGTCTGCCCATGGGCATGTCTATCTAATCTTTCCCATCGTTCACCACATTGGGTTCAGTGTAGCCAAGTGCATGCCAACTGGGAGATTTCAGAGATAATGGCTTCTTGAACTTTTACATTGGATACATACATATATTTTTAATTTTTTAATGTTTACTTATTTTTAAGAGAGAGAGAGAGGAAGAGAGAGAGAGAGAGATACAGAGTATGAGCCGGGTAGGAGCAGAGAGAGAGAGGAGAATACAAAACAGGTTCCAGGCTCTGAGCTGTCAGCACAGAGCTCCACGTGGGGCTCAAACTCATGGACCGTGAGATCATGACCTGAGCCGAAGTCGGACACTTAACTGTAGACTTAAGTCTAGCTCCCGTCACTGTATACACAATAAACACACAATATATCCTAGTTGAATGAAGACTCATCACGGAGTCTTGTTTCCTGGAATATTTTGCCTGAGCAACGTACCTTTATTTACATATGTTGCAGATAGGAGACAGAATGGATTATGGTTAAAACTCGAAGACAGCCGGAATAATAAAAATATTCTTTACACTTAGATAACACCTACGGTTTGTAAACCACGAACAAGTACATCATCTCTTTTGATGACATAAAAAGTCATTTATGATCTTAGGAGAAAAATATTATATACTTGTATAAAAATATTCATAGTAAGTGGTTTGAAGATAAGTATTTTTTTTGTCCTTTATAATACTAAGAATGAGTAGTTATATATGATTCGTGTCACTGTGGCCCATGCTCTCATGTGGAGGCAAAAGGCAAAACAAAATTTATACTCCTTAGTCATATATATTACTTTCCACGCTTGGCCTCTGTGAAAAATGGTATATTTCAAGCTTATGACTATAAGCATTAATGCTGTGGATTGGAAATTACAACATACCTCATTAACTGTTTCCACTTCTCCGACAGAGAATGATGCCAGGAAGGCATCATTTCTAGCTAAAAAGCAAAGTTAGGTTGAAGGAAGTTCAGAGCCACGATGAAGGAACCCGTAGTTGTAGGGCCTTGCTGCTTACAGAGCTCACGCGGGTAAAAATAAGCACGCTCCTGAATTAGGAGCCTAATTCTCCTCTCATTTGGCACCATTCTGGAAAAGGCTACGTCGAAAAAGATCTGTTTCTCGAGATTTTCAGGAAAGTGGCCAATGCAAACTGCTCAACTCTGTGAGCTCATTCCTGGCTGGTAGCAAGTTCTTTCTGTCACCGTGGAGCTTGCTTGAGAGCGAAGAGTATCTTCATACCTACTGCTTCTGAATCATACATGTGCTATCCACGTGTGCTTACAGACCTCGACACCAGCACCCAGATCTTTCTACCTGCCTTTCACACCGACCGTGTGAACTTAACTCATAAGCCTTCAAGGGTTCTCGTCAGACCTGTTTAGTCCAGCTCTGAGAAAACAGAGAGGTGAGATAGACTGATGCATTCCATCACATTAATTCCTCATTTCACAGCTGAAGTTTTGACAGGATGTCCGGCCTCCGACTGCAAGGAGAAGGTCTTTTTACTCTGCTCAGGGGCAACTGGATGAAGCTGCCAATTTCTGTCATTGCTGTTCAGAGATTCTCCATTTTCTTGCTCTTCCATCTTGAGCCCCCCCACCCCCTCCCCACCAGCCTCTGGTGGTCACCCTCATTCAAGCTACACCCCACCACACCTTCGGGCCCCAGGATGCTCCCCTCGGAGATCCCAGCAGTCTGAGAACTTTGCCAACAGCGGAGGCATCCCGCTGAGCCCTGGGTGGAGGGCAAGGCTTGCCTTGAGCAACAGTGACCCACTTGGCAAAGGGGCAGAGCCACCCTGATGGGCTCCGGAGACTTCTCCGTGGGGGTCCCCTGGGATCAGCCCAAGGGGAACTCTGGCACACAGTCACCCTGCCACAGCAGAGGGTCATCGACAGAAACCCAAGGACACAAGGCCCTGCCCCGTGGCATACTGACTCATTCCTGTAGCGTGATTTAGCAGCTGTCTGCGAAAAGAAAATACTGCTAGGACCTGAGCTGGGACCCTGAGGTGTAAAGATGTCAAGTTGAAAAAACAAGGGTGGGTCTAAATCTACCCCTCTCCCCCCCCGCCCCCAGAAAATTATTCCAGCGTAAACTTTTCTTTTTAATTTTAGGATATCTTTGTGCAAGAAAAACTACTTTATTACTCAACATTAATAACCCTCACTTTGAACCTTAATTCTGAAAACCACAGAATTTAAAAAATGCTGTAAATAGCTGACATGGGCGTTCTTCCCCTGCTTTCAAAGGAATTGTTTTTGTAATTACTGTGCGGGGTGAAGTTGAATCTCCCCCCACCCCCTGCAGAAAGCAGGACAGTGTAATGAGATATCTCAACTAAAAACATCCATCATATTCAGATATTCAGATGAGTTAATAATGGAAAAGTTTCAGTGCATTCCTAATGCTCTTTTTTCTCGAGCTTTTATTTTTTAAGTTGTTGGGTCTCTATTCTACTTGGGAGTACAAGTAAATGCCTGACATATGGTCGAAGCCAAATTCCAAAATGTAGCAAAAACAGTGCCTGCATATTTGGCAGGAATTTAAACCAGTTCAGGTCAGTGTCTGTTTCTGCCCAAGGAAGAGTTTCTGCATTTACACTGGGCTAGGAAAATAACACAGGAAAACATGGGGAACAACAAGTAATATTGTAAGTTCCAGTGCCCAGCTGGCCAAAGGATAATGTTTAGAGCAACTCAGGGAATTACTGCCCAAGCTGCAGTTGGGGTTTGCATAACATTTCGGGGAGTGGAGAGTGTGGTCTACGCTGTCCTCCTCGGGAAATCGCCGGCTCCCTTCTACGGCTCTCACCTTGCAAATCACCCTCTCTTAGCAAAAGCACATCTGACTTGTTTAACTCCTCCCCTGCTCACTAACCTTTTCAATCATCCCCCTTCTTCATTTCAGAATGGCCTTCGGAACAAAGCAGCGTTTTAGAGCCCCTTTCCCACTAAAAGTTCGCCCCTCCCCCCGCTTTAAAGAGGCAGTGTGGGGGTAATTTTCTCTGTTTTTAACATTTGTTTTTCTGCAATCTACTCTTCTGAAGCTGTCATTGTTTGGGGGGTTGATGGATATTTCTTCAGAGATACCATCATATCGCTTGTTATTGTAACACTTATTGGTGATAAAGTTCAGACTAAAAATTAAGCAGCTGCAATGTAGCAGCACAAATTAGTTTAATGTAAGCAGTCAGGAGCAGCTGGCTGGCTCAGGACTCGAATTTAGCTGTGGGGGGAAGGGTTGTGTGACGCTGACAGTGTTTTTTTCCTCTACATAAACATTTTTGGCTGTTGCAGCTTTTGTGCTGATCATGTGACAGTGTCCCTAGGCAGATAATTTATTTCGGTGGCTTTCATGAGCAATCATTAACCTTCAGACACCGAGTTTGCTTTTTGCTTTGTGGCATTTGTTATTATTATTATTATTTTTTTTTGTATACTAACTAGTTTAATTCAGAAAGTGTCAGGAGAAAATTACAACCAATTTATAATAGACTGCAATGCATAATACTTATGTTTCTATTAAAGCAGACCTTGCTCACAAGAGCATTCCCCCAGCTTAGCTGGCGTTGGTGGATCAGAATAATTATTTTCAGCGTGGCTGTCCTGGGGATGCTACCTCAGTGTCCCCTTCTGATCGGCAGGCCACTGCAAACTACACTGGTAGAGACCCTGTTTGGAGATCAACCTTTGGCAGTCTCCGTGTACTCCGGGGAGGCTGGAGCCCCCAAGAGCTGCGCACGGGGCTGGGGACTGGGCTTCGGGGGTGGGCCCCGCTGGGTCTCTTCTTCCCTCAACCACTGACACACCAGCCTTCAGTAAACAGTGTGGCCGTTTGTACTGAATAACGAGCTGCAATATACGGGGGTTGCAAAACAAAGGAAATCAGAAACTGTGTCCTGCATAAATCAGAAGGGGGCGGGGGACAGAAAAGTATCATTTCTGACATCTACTAATCATGCTGACCCTGTGTTCTGAATTTATCTGTTGTGTCCTCCACAGGTCTGTTTGTATTGTTCAGCCATTTCTGCCAACCAGTAATTCAGGAGTAAAATGCACAGGGTCACTCTTGGGTGTCTATCATACATGATATCTTCAGACACTTTCAGAATGCCGATTATCTTGTGGGTATTGTGTGGGTCCTCTTAGATATTCATTTATTCATTCTCTCATGGTGCGGGGTTGGTGGGGGAACACTCAGGACTACTTTCACAGAGGGATTTGATAAAGTGTATTTATAAACCTCAATGGGCTGTGTTCGGTGCGAAATAAGAGGAAGAAATGTCCTCTTTTCTTTCTCACTTGCTTAAAATGTTTCAGTGATGTGAGCTGTTCTTAATTGATCCTAATATTTCACAAGAATCGATGAATGGGTTATATAGTGTGGATGAAAACTTCCAGTTTTCAAAATTTATGAATAAGAGCTGAAAACACAGGGGGAATTGATACAGTCATTCTTAAACATGTGGAGGCTCCATCGGCGGGCTGGGGGTTGACTGTATGGACCGAAAGGAGGAAGAGCTCGACCAGATGATTGAAGTGAGGGCGGGGACCTGTTTGGGTGACCACTGATGTTGCATGGAAATGAGTGAAAGGGTCCTGCAGGTGTAATTAACGTGTGCGACGTCCGGGGTTCTTGGACTCCCATTGTTGCTGCGGTGGGGGTGGGGTTGGGAATGGGGCTTGGGTAGGATATGGGAACTTCTTTGTCTTCCCAGAAGAGAGAGATTTCTTTCCCAAACATAGGGCCCTGGTGTTCTGGACTCCTATTTCTTAACTTTTCTTTCTCACTGGATTCCAGCTGACGTGATGAGCAGTACTTATCTGGTAAGTGATTCACCTACTTTAGCCGAGGACTTTTGTGTTCAGGGGCCCTCCCTCCATACTGATCATCCTATTTTGTGACTGCAGTGGTAGAAAGACGCGTATCATCCAGGATGGACTTATTTTTATGTATTCATTCTTGTTACATCCTTTTTTCTCTTTTGACTTTAAGAGAAACTGAGAACATTTTCATAGGTGACTAAAAGCATCGCGGACCCTGGGCACCTGGCATCCTGTGCCTGATGGAGAAATTGGCCTGGGGGTTGGCACAGGCACACGACACACCTTCCCCCCAGGGGAGGATGACTTAGGTGAGTACAAGTGCTAAATGTCACGGTGTGGTTAAAGCATTCACAGTTCCTTCCAGACACTTCTTTGTCGCAGACTCCCCTGCTAGGTTCAGCTTTTGGGGGGCGGCCCATCTCGGGGGGAGCTCACTCTTATCCTTCCCTCTACCCCTTGTTTGTGATACTGTTGAACTCCTTCCCAGCCCTCCTATCCTCTCTTGAGCCCTATGCGCTTTATTTGAGCCAGTATCCCCTTGGACTCTGTTCTGAACTGCACTCTCATTTTTTTTTTTTTTTTTTTTTGCATTGCGTATCCCACAGTCCCAAGCTTTGCACATTCAGAACCACTTCATTCCAGAGGCCTCTATGCATGCACTTTCCCGTTTGTACACGTACGACCCAACAGGACTGTCTCTGAGCCTCTCTGCTCTTTGAGTCAGCACATCCTTGCTCCTCTCAAAGTCAGCTTTGTCTTTTTACCATTTGAAACCCCCTTAACTTTCTGCTACTTTAACCCCACCTGGCAGTTTATGTCTGAGTGATCTTAGATGATTTCTTCTTTAGCACCAGTTTTCTTATCTCTACAAAATAGATTTATAATCACCCGCGATGCGTTGAATACGCACCGTGGGCCGGGTGTTGTGCTAAGGAACTTGCTAAGTAGGTGATTAACATGCATTCTCTCTTTCCATCACGACAAAGACTCATGAGGTGTAGACTGTCATTAATCTCATTTCACCGATGGGGAAGCTGAGGCACAAAGAGATTTAGTAATTCAAGGTTTCCCAGATAGAATGTGATCGCTTCGGGATTCCAACGCAAGCAGTTGTGTCCCAGAGCATGGGTTCTCAATTGTCATGTTGTGCCACTCTTAGGCTATTCTTACCCCTACGAAGGGTTATTGTGATTCACTTACTTAGCCAACATGGTTCTCACCTGCTGTGTGCCAGGCATGCACTGATACCCGTTTTTAGGAACCTTCCGTTATCGCTCAAGGGACAGGTCAGGAGACCTAGAAGGATAAATAAAAGTATTAGCTAGCACATGCGAAGAACCTCTCAAGCAGCACAGAAAAGAAGGGAGACAGAGGCTGCGGGTAGATGAGAAGGTAGCTGGGAAGGCTTTCTAGAGAAGAAAAGATTTAGACCTTAAAGGAAGGATCATTGTGGATAATGGACAAAAGCAGCAGGGAATTTCCAGACCAAAGCAAAGGTTAGGCAGGAGGCCAGGTATTTTCTGGTTTCAGCCATAAGCTTTAAAATAGTCAACACCTGGCAGTTACAGTTTTGCTTAGAAACCTTGCCCCTTCTCTGAGTGGGCAGGTACCAAGTTATTACTACTTTAAGCAGCTAGAGAGCCATGGCCAAGATGAGATTCACATAAGACACAAGAGAGTGAGTCAGGGTGACACCATGGGAATAATGTCATTTATTCTTTCCCCCTGCCACTTTTTCATCACTGCTTATCGAATACCATATTCTAAGCAGGAACTTCTCGTGAGGTCAGGCAGGGAGAAAAAGCTCTTGTCCTGGAGGTCAGCCTGCAGGGCAAAGGAATAGGAAAATGCAAACAATTACCACCGAATGTGATCACGGTAGTTAGAAAAGTGCGTGGCGGATGCCGAGGTGGTCCCAAGGAGGACACTGCCGGTCTCCTCCCGTGTTTGGATCAGGCAACACTGCGTGCAGGAGGTGTTACTTGAGTTGTGTCTCAAGTAGGTGTTCGCTAACTTAAAAAGGAGAAAGCACAGGCAGCCTGGGGGATGGGGGGGGGAGATCAACACAGGCAAACACATGAACTTGGGGACCTGTGACTAATGCAAAGTCAGGACTCCAACAGTCTGCTTTCACGGAAGCCTCAGTTGAGGTGTGGCTGGTTAGATCTCAAAGGTGGGGCTTCAGGCAGGGGAGAGTCAGTCACAGCCAAGTCACATGGGCAGAAAAGAAGAAGTAGGAAGAGCAGTTAGGAGCCCATGTGATCATTTTGGTGCCAGATGGGGAGGACCTGACCCCAGGTAGTGGGACTGAGGAGGACGGAGTGTGCTTATTGAGGCTGAGGGCTGGCTGAGTATGAATGGACTCATCCATTCCTAGGCTAACTCCCAGGTTTCCGGGACATTAACTGAGCTTGGGGATAAGATGGAGACTTAAGATGAACTGAAGAGGTAAGTACAGTCAATTCTCTGTGTTTATGGCACTTATGTTCTATAAAGGGGAAATACAGGGTTAGGCTCCTGGAAGCCACTGGTCACATTTTCATCAATGGGTTAACATCAAATCTTGCTTTTTTGTGTGTTTCTGTTTAAAACCACTGTATTAGTTAGGGTTCTCCAAAGAAACCCAACCAATAAAATATAGATATATTTATATAATCTCTCTATATTAGCAGTGGAATATATGTGTAAGTGTAAATGCAAAGCTATATATATATATCGAGAGAGACAGAGTCAGAGATAAATAAAAGGAGATTTATTATGGCTCACCTGGTTATACAGGTTGTCTCACGATTGGCCATCTGCAAGCTGGAGACTCAGAAAAGCTAGTGGTGTAATTCTAGCGTGAGTCTGAAGGCCTAAGAACCAGGGGAACCTACGGGGTAAATTCCAGCCCAGCAGAAGACCTACCTCAAATGTCAGGCCAGGGGGAACAGTGCCAAATTCCTCCTTCTTCTGCCTTTTGTTCCATTCAGGCCTTCAAGGGATTGGATGGTACCTCTCCCCCCCTCCCCCCCACCTTTGTTGGGGAAGGCAATGGTTCTACTGAGTCTAAGAAAGCAAATGCTAATCTCATCCTGAAGGCCCTCACGGACACGCCCAGAATTAATGTTTAATCTGGGCACCCCAGAGGGCAGTCAAATTGACTCATGAAATTAGCCATCACAGACCCTAATTCAGTATATATTGTTGATTCATTAACAGTAACACTGTAGCTCATGGCCGAAGAAAGCTTACAGATACCTGTGTTTTCTCTGTAAGGCACACTGCGGTCTTAGGCTTAGTAGCACTAAGTAACACTTCAACAGTATGCTTGGGGTGTTCGTTTTAAGAGTGAAATCCCCAACAAAACACACAAAAATGGGAAAAAGGTGCCACCAAATAGACTGCATAAAGAGTCCTTGTTTAGCACATGGTGGTGTGAACACTGCCTCATTCTACCTCACTGGGAATGTATGGGTCCAACACCTCAAATTTTTCTCCATTCTGCACGTGTCTGTGATAGACCTTGAGTACATTGTGTGTATTGATTTGGGGGTTATAGACAAATCTAGCAAATAGAAAAACTTGCAATTTGGAATCCACAAATAATCATTTTTCAAATCGCTTAAGATTTGAAAATTTTGCTTATGAAGTGCCTTTAAGTCATGCAGTTGAAAGTCCAGAGAGTGTTGAGCCAGAAAACAAATACTTGAGATACACTCGTATTTTATTTATTAAAAGCATTTTTTTTTTGGGGGGGGGGTGCCTGGGTGGCTCAGTTGGTTAAGCATCTGACATTGGCTCATGTAGTGATCTCAAAGTTCATGAGTTTGAGCCCCACATGGGGCTCTGTGCTGACAGCTTGTAGCCTGCTTGGAATTTTCTCTCTCTGCCCCTCCCCACTTGTGTACATGCTCTCTCTCTCTCTCTCTCTCTCCAAACTAAATAAGTAACCATTGAAAAATTTTTTCAGTTTTAGAGATAGAAAGAGCATGAGTGAGGGAAAGAGGCAGAGAGAGAGAGAGGGAGGGAGAGAGAGAGAGAGAAAGAGAGAGAGGGAGAATCTCAAGCAAGCTTCACATTCAGTGCAGAGCCTGATGTGGGGCTTGATCCCATGACCCTGGTGACCTGAGTTGAAATCAAGAGTCAGACGCTTGACTGACTGAGCCACCCAGGCGCCCCACGTTAGTATTTAAATGGCTAAACCATACCGACTGTGTGGGAGATTATGGGGTGTAAGAGATTATTATGGGGTGTAAGTGAATAATCTCATGATGTCTACCAGTACATCATGGTGACAAGTAGAGAAAGGGGCAGGGGCTGTTGCGATGCCAGAGGCAGAACATGGCAGCACAGTGGAGGAACTCTAGATCCTTATGAAGTGAGCTGCTATGTGCATCCCTCCCCTCCACACCCTGCAGTGGAATCTGATGTAAGTTGGACTCTGGGTGACATCCCTGGAAGGGGCCGAGGAGACTGGATTCAGGATCATCACTGCACACGTCATGGGGAGGGCGGGGTGTGTGGGTCAGCACTTGGCAGTGAGCTCTTAGAAGAATCCCTGCCCCGGGCGCCTGGGTGGCTCAGTTGGGTGAGCGTCCGACTTCAGCTCAGGTCATGATCTCACGGTCTGTGAGTTGGGGCCCCGTGTCGGGCTCTGTGCTGACAGCTCAGAGCCTGGAGCCTGCTTTGGATTCTGAGTCTCCCTCTGTCTCTGCCCCTAACCCACTCGCATTCTGTCTCTGTCTCTCTCAAAAATAAATAAATATTAAAAACCTGCTCTATAGTTTTGGCTATTCTCTTGCTGGGAAAGGAGGACATCAGCTGCTCTGTCCTGGATCCCTTGGGTACCCTTCATACACTACACAACTTCTTTGGGACCTGGGCTTCAGAGAGATGCACTCTGGGGTAGACATCCTACCTTGATGTTCTTTTTTCAGTTATAAACTTCAAAAAAAAATCTTTTTAATGTTTCTTCATTTTTTGATAGAGAGAGACAGAGCGTGAGTGGGGGAGGGGCAGAGAGAGAGGGAGACACAGAATCCAAAGCAGGCTCCGGGCTCCGAGCCATCAGCACAGAGCCCAATGCAGGGCTCTAACTCACAAACCGAGAGATCATGACCTGAGCCGAAGTCGAACGCTCAACCGACTGAGCCATCCAGGTGGCCCTTCAGTTATAAACGTCTAATATTTCCGTCCTTCTCTGTAAACCCCACATCCTATTCTCCCTGTTTTCTGGTGGTCCTTTCATCTATCTTTTTTCCACCATAACGCCATTCTTACAGCTACATAAGCTAAAATAGTTAAGACTTAAAAAAAAGAGTTAGATTTGGGACCCAACCATTCAACATTTCTTCACCCCCTCCTCCCACCGATGCTAGGCCTTAGGCACTGTGCTAAGAGCTAGATATGTAGTGACCAATGAACTAGGAGGCATGGTTCCTGTGCTCCCATACCATAGAGCGTAGGAAATATGATCCAGTGTGAGGCAGCCTGGAGCCAGGACCCCGGGGTTCAAGTCCCGCCTGGGGCGTCATTTGTTGATGTAACAGTGGACAAGTCACTTTAGCTCTTAGGAACTCCTCTCTCGTTTGTAAAACGCAGGGTTTTGATTTCTGAATTCTGTCTGGCCCCGTACGTTCAATGATTCTGTAAAGTAAAGTACTTTCATGTTGTGTTACGGGAGGGGGGCAAATGTTATCAGGCTTGATTGTCGCAGGGAAGCAAGGCTTAATAGAGATTGTCTAGGTTGCTGACAGCTTTGAGCCCCCTCCACTGTGTGTGCACACCCCCTCCGGAAAGGATAGGGTGATTGTCAATGCTCACCACGCAAGGATTGAACCCTGGAGTATTTGGAGGCTGCAGAGGGATTTAGTGAATAGAAGGGAAGATGCCAGCCTTGGGGAAAGGATTTGATAATACCTTGCGCGATTTAGCACCAGCTGGAGAGTGGGTCCTCCACTTCCAATTGTTATGCTCGGGGTTTAACGGAATGACTCCATTTGAAAGCCACCGCTGTGCCTTTGTGAGCAGTAGCAGGAGCTCGTGTATTGTTCAGGGTCCCCAAGAACATCTTAGAGAGACCAGGAGACCACATTTGAAATACAAAAAGTTGAGTTACTTTACCAGAGGCAAACAGAGGCAAACACAGCGTGGAAATCTGTTGCATGTGGGGTAATTTCTGCAAATTAACTTCTCAGATAGAGATCTGTTGAAAGCATGAAGGGAAGCATGAATCCAAATAAAAATTATTTTTCAAATAAATAGTAGGTAATACCCCAGTGGAGGCTGACGGTTCTTCTTCTGGGCAATGCCCACTAGGTATTTCACTATTAGCAGAAGGAAGTCAGAGAGATGTTATGTTTTACTACATTCTGTTATGTATAGGGTAAATAGATATCTTCTTCAAAGGATGTTTTTTTAAGGAAAAAAAAAAAGTACCCATCACAAAAGAACGCTCCTTTGTTTGTTTTATGGCTAAAGGATAGCTTTATTTAAATTAACAACCCCTCGTGATCCAGGGAGGGAAAGCAGGTTGAATCCACAGGGCAAGGTATGGCAGCTGGTCTAGGCATTGCCCTTGATTGGATGTTTGACCTTAGACATTAAAAAACATTTCTCTAGCACTTTCCTTGAATTCAAAGTGCAGATAGCAGCAATTTCTGTACCTTTACTTACCTTGCAGGTTGATTAATCACCGTAAAATATATGGGGTGCTTCAGGAGAAAGATTTGCTTTTAGTACAAGCCCACTGAGTAATATTCATTGAGTCACACATGTATTTGGAGCTGTGATTAGAACTGAATTGATCTACTAACGTATGCAAGACATTTAGATGCCTGGGAATACCTGATCATTATAAAATGTGACCACAATTTTAAAGAAATAGCTGCAAAGATTGTTCTGACTTTAGAAACTCTGGCAACTTAACCTGAAAGAGAAGGCATTCAGGTTCCTTGACATTCTCTTCCTACTGTTTTCGGTAGTAAACTGTTCCCTCTTTCTTTTGTTCTTTATCTTTGGCTTCCTGCCTCTGGTTTCCTGCTTCTTACCTCCCAGCCTTTTGTTCTTCTCTTACTTGGGGTTCCTCTCTTACTCAAGTATGTGGCATCAGAACTTAAACTCAACTACTTAGGGCCAACAGGCTGTGGAGTCAGGTGACACAGTCTTTTGTTGGGAATGGTGGAAACATTATGTTACAATGTTCTAGTTCCCCAAGGAAAAGAGGCCTTTACCATTCAACAGTTGAGCTGATTAAGGAAGAGGGAGTACTGAGGGTCCTGGCTGAAGAGATAACAAACAAAACCCCAAAACGAATGCCATCGAAAACGCCAAGAGACTGTAAAGAGTCTACTATCCAAGCCACAGCACTCAGGAAATGCTGAGATAGTGTGGTTTCCATTATTAGTTATTAGTATTACTTAAAAAATGTGTGGGGTACATATGATAAGGTCCACATGTAAAACCGGCTCTCTTGGGATTTGACAGATGAATTCTGCTAAATGTAAGGAGAAGTTGGATGGAAACATAAACAATGGAGTTAACGTAAAAGAAAACACACTATCACTGAGTTGAGAAGAGCAGCGAATTGTGAATGATTAAGAGAAATGATACCAAATTACATGGATTTGCTGTTAAAGTAGTATGGGATTGTTTGCTTTTAATGTGTCGGTTTTGTTTTATTTATTTATTTATTTATTTATTTATTTATGAGCAGCAGGAACAAGTTGATTAGAATATAAGATTAGAAAGGAATAGAAGGCAAGCTGTCTTTACAGAGAGGGGACATTTGAAAGTGAATTTAACGTGTCAATTTAATTTTAAATAGAATTCAATTTATTTCGCTTCTTTAAGAAAAAACAAAACAAAACAAAACCCTTTAAGGCTTAAATGGCCCTCTTGTTCAAATGTCCCCTCATATTCTGTCCTCTTTCAAGGCTCTTCTCCTCGATCAGGGCCCCTTTTCAGGGCCCCCCTACATTTGCAGGCCATCTAATCCTCTCCCATGAGGGATCTTGAGCTTTTGGCTCAGCCTGCTTTTGTAGCAGTTACCATAGAGCACGTGTTCCATTATATGCTCTTTCCTGTCAGGAGGCCCTCTTGGAATTTAATGGCCCCTTCTGAGTTGTCTTGTCTCTCTGTCCTAGTCCCCTTCCCCAGCACTTGTCCCTCTTCATGTAACTGTCTGTTGACTTCCCCTTCTGGCTGAACCAACCATAAGCTCCCGGAGGATGGCCACTGTCTTCTTCACCCATGATGATTGATCCTTGGTGAGATAAATATTTCACTGTCAAACCAAAAGTGTGTTTTCTTATCATTGTTTTTGAAGTAAGCACATTTTTAAAAACTTGCATGTTCAGCTTTCAGTCAGATCTATCCCTGAATTGCATTCTAAATTGCGTATCATCCTGTCTCTCTGCCAATGGTAACACTGACGATTTCCTGCATTTCCTTACATGCCGTGTACCCTCTGCCTGGAATCTTCCACCCAATGTCTTGTTGACTAACTTTTGCTCATTCTTTCCATCTCAGCTCAAACTCCGCTTCCTTTCTGGTATCTCCCTCTTTCCTCTTGCCCACCCAGTCTGAAACAGCTTCCCCTAAAATAATCACTCATCACACCCTTATTTTTCCTTAATATCATTTATCAAAAGTGCAAGAGATCTATTTCTATTTCTTTAATGGTTTGTTTCTTCTACTAGATTGTTATCTAGTAGAGTAAAGAATTGATTTATATATTAGTTCAGGATTATATTTCTAACACCTAGCTCAGTGTATGCAATTCATATTGGTAAAATGATGATTTTTCTTTTGCTCTTTCTACTGTCTAAAGGGCGCTGTAGGAATACATAGATAAATAAGATATTGTTCCTAACCTTAGGGAGAAATCCATATCTCTGATGCCTTTCAGTTAAAAAAGACACATGGTGTTGGGGATTAAGAAGAACCCAAAGCTATAGAAATTGGGTATTGGAATGTCTTTTTTTTTTTTTTTTTTTACCATGAAATATATAATAGTTGTACAGTTGTTAGACATTGATGAAGGAAATTCCTGGTGATAGAAAACTATATATTTATTCAGTAATCTATTAAATAAGTTTACACATTGTGAATCAGAGCATTACACTATATTTTTTAAAATACTTATTTTGAGAGAGAGAGAGTGTGTGTGTGCGAGTAGGGGAAGGGTAGAGAGAGAGGGAAAGAAAGAATCCCAAGCAGGCTCTGTGCTGTCAGTGCAGGGCCTGACATGGGGCTCGAATCCCACGAACCATGAAATCATGACCTGAGCCGCAATCAAGAGGAGGATGCCCAACTGACTGAGCCACCCAAGAGCACCTCAGAGCATTACATTATTTTGAGGGCTAGTTGGTATATATGGTGATCTATACTTTCAATTTTTGCTAAGTTTCATTTTTGGCAGCTACATATATATATCAGTCTCCCTGCAGTAACAGCACCAGGGTCCCCCAACTTTGGTTTTTGGGTGTCTGGGGCTCCGGAGGAAAAAAGCCAGTGCCTCAGGAAGAGGGGGAAGTCTCAGAGTGTAGCTGAAGGGTATCCATTCAGAGATTTGCCAAGTTCTAGTCCCCCTGGCATTAACATTTAAGTTTGCCCCTAAGTTGGCATTGTTTTAAAAATTTCATCTTTCTCTTCAAGGCTATCTGTATTAATTTACTCTTTAAATAACCATCAGTTGCTTCGGTATGTGTTTAGGGATGACCATGTTTAGTTAAGAAGACACTGTCCTCCTCTATTTGCTTTAATCTGTGACAGACAGTATGGAAATAAACATTTTGAAAGTCCAACAAGCCACGGCCTTATGTAATAGATAGAAGCAAACCCATAAATAATAAAAAAAACACATAAATATTTATAGAGTTTAGCTGCTTAGGGTATTGAAATAAAAAGAAAAAAAAAAACCCAAAACCTGTCACCTTTCTTTTAAAATTTTAGCCAGGGAACCTTTAGGGAAAGCAAAGAGACCTTCTGGGCAATGAAACTGATGTAATAGCTAATGCTTACCTTGGGCTAAAATGTGTCCGATACCACTCTAAGTGATTTGCAGATATTAATTCCTTTAATCTTTATACCAACTGTAGTGGATGCTGTGGTGTGTCAAACAGATGTCTCCTACAGGACAAGGCATTTGTTCTCTCATTTCCTGAGGTGTAGTCTGCGGACAGCTTCTAGCTAAATCCCTCCCTGGAAATTGCCCTTGGCAGAAAGGAGCTGCCCCGCTCAAGGTTGCCTACCTTCCCGGGGATAGCCTGCCTCCTGAGATTGGTCAGTTTTGGGGGTGCAAAGGTCTGGTTGACTTGCCTCAATTCAGGGGATGTCTGCAGGGCCATTCTGGCCTCTGAGCTCTGTGTGGGAGCAGGTGAGGCTCTTTTGCAACCGTATCACCCGTCCACTTCATCCGCCTCCTCAAACTGGCTTCCCTCACTGCCCCTCTGATATTTTTCCTGAGAGAACTCCCTACATAAATTTCTTTCTGAGAATCTGTTTCCTAGGGAATCAGGCAGCCACACTAACTTCATAATTATTTTCATAGGTAAGAACACTGAGGCTCAGAAGAGGAGTGATCAGCCCACAGTCACATAGTCAGGATTCAGAGCCCAGTAGCCCAGCTCTAGAATGAGTGCTTTCCGCCCCTATGCTCTGTCTTAAAATAGGACAGGGAAACTGATGGGCCCTGCCTCTTCTGGCTCTGCCTTCCTCTCAGGCTGAGTCTTGCTCTGTGTCCTCTCACCTGCCCCTGTTTCAGTCACACTGGCCCGCCTTCAGTCCCTTTTCCTGGTCATGAATGAGTGAGCGTATTACTAAGGCGGTGGGGGTGGGGTATTAGGATGGAGGCTGGAGATGATTAGAATCTTAGAGGAGGAATTTGACCACAGCAAAGAGAAGAAAGAATAAAATGTGGCTGATATTATGGTCAGTAAGTAATAATTTATGAAATGTAAATCTGAGGTTCTCAGCTTCGGGCAAAGCATTTTGCGCTCGGGACAGTATTAAGTTCTTCTTGTGAGGCACACAGGAAATAATGTGTGCATCCTTTGAAATTTATAATCATTTTGGGAAGAGAAAAAAACACTGTAGAAGAAAGAACAAAAGAACAACACAAGGTCATATGTAATCAAGAGCAAGATAATGTGATGTAGTCTAGATATATTTGTGAGACCCTGTAGTCGAAACTAGGGAACTTTAGCTACAGAAAATACCATGAAAATGAAATTAATTGCTGAGGGCTCGTTAACTTTATAAGTTAACTTTAACTTTATAAGTTAAAAGGAGAGGAAAGATCATTCTTGGCAGCAGAAACACGGGATCATGTAAAGAGAGGCAATGTCTCATTTAAGCTCACATTTCTCTGAGACCAGTGCTGTAGAATTTATGAGAAAGTGGAGGTACACAGAGGTAAAGGAGGGCTAGCTCACTCGGTGAGCTATGGAACCAAGGCCTGAACCCAGACAAGCTGCTTCCAGAGTACACGACCTTAATCACCATCCTTTGGAACACAAGGTTTGCAGTGATCAGGTGGATCCAGTGGGTCCAGTCATGAGGCTGTTAAAATTGCAGGTTGGGAGAGTTTGGACAGACCCATTAGGCAACCAGAGACCTTTGTGATCAGGGCAAAGCACGGGTTTGGAAGGCAAACTGAAGAGTGTTCTCATTCAGCTCTAGTCGTCGTGGGAAGAGTTGCTTACCCACGTCAAGGCTCCGCGTTCTCCCTGATAAAAATGGGAATAAGAAAACTTAACTCTGAGGGTTGTAGGAGGATTAAATATAGTGTATGTACAGCAATTTGCGTAGGCCCTAGGATGATTGTGGCAGGTACTCAGCCAATAGATGTTGTTTCAGTGTAGATTATTAAATGTGGGTGGAGGGGCCTGGAAAAGATGAGACCAGAGGACAAAATATTGAAAATGGAATTTTAGGAAGATAGAGACGGCCACGAGGTGTATGATGGACTGAACAAGGATGGGTTGGGGGTGTGGATACAGGTATACAGAATATCACGAATTAGGATTTTCCAGTAAGAGAAGGATCCTAGGCAATGGTCGCAGAAACATGGAGGAAAGGGGAGACCGACCGATGTTGGGCAGGACAGGTCGACAAGATACTGCGCCTAGAAGACAGGAGAAGAGGCCGGGAAAGTAGCTAGACCAAAAAGGTAAGAGAACGGTAATACCATTCAAGGAAAAAAATGGGGAAACTGAGGGAGAGTGGAGTAGCTGGGTGCGTGCTGAGAGACTCTGATGTTGAAGTGAAGTGATAGATGGAAAAATCATTGAGAAGACTCTGAACAGGAGAATAATGAAAGGAATTAAAAAAGCAAACGGTCCCATTAATTTTGATCTTGGGGAGGTGGAATTTCTGGTGGTAGTCTTTCTGGCTAAAATTTCGAGGGGAAGAGTCAAGAAACGTGGCTGCCTAGAAGTGGTGCCATCCTTGCATAAAAAAAAGGAGCTGAAGAGCAGAGGTGTGGATGACATCAGGTTTACAAAGGGCCAAGATAGATTCATACCTGGAGATCACATGAGAGGTAGATCCTGCCTGCTTATAAAACCAAATCCCTTCCCGTGTGGGTTCAATGGGATTCTTCCCCTGAAACCTACAGATTCTAAGACTGACTCAGTGATTTGTTTGTTTTTGTTTTTGTTTTTGTTTTTTCAGATTTTCACTTGTGGACGTTTTAGAAGAAAATTTCAAGACAGGCTTCTTCTGTTCTTTTACTTTAAGAGCAACATGATGGAATGGCTTGCCGACACCAAAGCGTTCAGAAGAACTATTTCTGTTTTTCCAAAGGGCTTAATAAGGAAACAGCTTATTCTCTCTGAGGAAAATGACACTTCACAGAGGCCAAATATATTTCTGTAAATTGTGAAGGATAATAATGTTGTTCCAATTAAGCTCTTCATGCTCACGTTATAGAGGCCAATCTGACCTTATACAAATAGGACAGTAGGAGAAAAAAGATGCTACTGTCAAAAACGCTCTCACCTGAAGGGTAAATGTCACGAACAAGCAGTTGCCAAAAAATTCTAGAGAAGCTAGAAGCATCATTTTATTTTTCCAAAATGATGACTAGATGGATTTGTAAACTGAGAAACTACAGGGAGCTGGAATCAAGGAATTTGAAGGGATCAGCCATGCTGAGCCAAGCGGCCTTTCTCAGAATCTAAAATTTCTTATTTTCCGATAACAAAGCCTTAAACCCCTCAGGCAAATAGTCCTAGAAGAAATTTTCTTCATTATTGGCTCGTTAGATGAAGTTGACTCTCATCTCTTAAAATGAATTTGTTTTACTGACTATTAATGATGCCTTCTAGAAAGTTCTCCCGTTTATTTTTCTGCCCTAAAAATGGTCAAGGTCAGGTTCTGATAAAAGTCCATCTTTTTTCCTTTCTTGTAGACTTATAAAGAAAGATGGAGAACAAAAACCCAGGAGAAGCCTTCCCTTAGTCTGTCTGTGAGCCATAATGTTGTCTATTTCTGTGTTTTTAAAAGATACAGTGAAAAATTATTTCTATATTCAGTGAAATATATTAGTGGTGTGATGAAAGAGGAACTCACTACTGTACTTAAAATTCAATTAGCTGGCTGTAGGCTTGGCATAAGATTAGCTTGCCTAGTGATTTTTTTTCTCTCCTTAAATGCTCAAATTTTATTCTCAACCACTAATATCAATGTTGACGATGAAGGATGAATAAACACCTTGTAAAAAAATTTTTTTTTTTTTTTTTTTTTTAATTAAAGAAATTTTGCCTGTTAAGGAAACAAATGTACTTGGGAAAGAAATATAGTACAATTTCATGCCCATCAACCAGGCATATACTCATGATATCTGTGGTTTTTTGAGAAAACCTCTCGTTTGAAGATTCCTAATTTCTGTTGTGTAACATGTTATATGACATTTGACCTCTGAGGGCAATGGTAGCCGTACAGCTTTTTAGGTCTGCGATTGCCAGTCCAGTCTACGGTGGGAAAAACATTGACCCAGCATCATATGGGGGCATCTTTCTGAGTGACACCCTCGAACCACAGTAGTTTTCTCATGGAGATTTACACCCACTCCAGCTTCCTGTAGCTTCCAGGGCAGAAACTCCAAGATGGTCTAGACTTTCTTACACTTGGGTTAATTAGGAAGCTATCGGTCCAAATGTTTAATCTGTAGAATTCTTTTTGAAAGCGACATCTTACAGGAAGTGCCATTGGAAAAAGAACTTATGGGGCAGGGTGGTGGGGTGTACAGAGGGGTGGGGAGCTGGGGAGATTAGTGTTGACCTTTTGCTGATTCTAAGGCCAGCTGGGGCTGTTCTGTATTGCTGTTGTCTGCAAGGAAGAGAGGGAAAACACCACCCAGATTCTTCTGACCTCATGAGTTTCCATTCATGAAACGAGAAGGATGATTTCAACTCCGAGAACAGCCTTTACCTCTTAGGCATTATGGTAGGAATGGGCACTAAATCTTGTTTCCCCATCTACCTGTGCATGTGCAGAGTCTCTTATGCCTGGAATAAGTTAACAGCACTCCTGTCTTTACTCAGTGCCTAACACTGTATGAAAAATGACCTGCTCTCATAGAGAATAACTATGCTAACGTGGAAGCTGTGTTCTATATCTGGAGAAAATAAAAAGCAGTTTCTTATTAGAAGCCCACTATTTTTGTAAAGGATGAATAGGATGTCACTTAAAAAAAAAAAAAATTCTAGCTGCTTAACTGTAGAATACTGAGAAGAGTAAACTCCAGAAAGTTTCCTTTGCTCTCTGCCTACTTATCTTCAGTATATTATGAATTAGATAGTTTTGTTGGCTTCATGCTTTTGTGTTTTGTTTACTTTTTCTGACGTGGTTCTTCTTTGATGACGTTAGTTATGTCAAACCTGATGACCCTCCTCTTTTCTTACATGTTTTGTTCTCCATCTTTGTTTATAAGTCTCCAAGAAAGGAAAAAAAAAATGGACCTTTATCAGAACCTGACCTTGACCATTTTTAGGGCAGAAAAGTAAATGGGAGAACTTTCTAGGGATACTGCATTGAGCAAAAAAGAACAGAATCTGTGTTCCTAAAGCTTAAGTTCATTATGAATAGATAATGTAATGCTAGGTATTTGGGGTAGAGAACGACAAAGAGGGTAGTCGACTACAGTGGTTAGAGAAGATTTTCTGATGAGGTGACATTTGAAAAAGACTCGAATGACTTTATAGAATCAGCTAAGTAGATCAAGAAATGGATGAAAATTATGCTTTAGGACCACTCACTCTGTAGTTCTAGGAGGGGGGTTAGCAGTGGCCGTATGTCTTTGTAAAATTGGAAAATAAGGTGTTTTAACTGCAGTCAGTTAAGACCACTGCTACTTTCCTCTCTGACTTCCCCTCTGCCATTCTTTCCCATAAGTTGGGTTGACAATGAGCATTTTAAGGAATTGGTTGAGGCAGTGGTGTATCCATCACTGTTTAACGATGGACTCTTAGGAAATGGAAGCCTTAGTTTGTAGCACTTGTCACTTTCTGTGGTGTAGGTACTCCCACCATGGCCAATTTCAAGCTGTCTACACGAAGTCACAGGAAATGGAGTGAGAAGAGATGCCCAGTAGACACCATTATGTAGTATTTCCACCATGCAGATACAACAGATGTCATTTCAGGAACATAAGTTATCATGTTCCTTTGAACTTGCATTTTCTAGAAAGGGGTAGCTAGATCTAGACACTTGATCAGATTGAGGAAATTTTTTTTTTTTTTTTGACTAGACTGTCATTGCGACTGTCACACGCATCCATCAGGAGATCCATAATGTATGTAGTCTTGCCTTAAATAATTTAATTATTTACCAGCCCGAAGGGCCGAGAACAGCTATAAATGATTTATTGAACATTTCTGAAACAGTGAGTCTGTTGAAAACAGGTAAGAATACTTTGCATTTGTAGGAATGACCATAATCGTTTTGAGAAGTAACATCACTTACCACAGTGATTCAAACTCTGGAAGCTCGGCAGTACAGGTAAGAGTAAATGATGTCATTTCTAGTCATTGATGAACGAAGGAACAATTTAGAGTCTTTCGTGTTGATCAATGTTGAGGTTAAAGGGTCGAAGCTATTACTTATAGATTTCTCAATTTTTAAGGTAAAAGAAATAGTATTGCATTTCCCTGTGCTATAGGCAAGAAAAACTGATACGGCTATGAGGGATACTTTTGAAGCAGTGTTCTTACCCTTTTGACTACGTACGGGATCTCCTCTCTGGCTTGGCCCTAATATCATCATGAGTGCAGTTTTTGGTCTCAGCTATTTTAATTCATGCGAGTCTCTAGCACCCCTTCAGCCTGTGCCCTCCCAAGGCATTATTGCCCAGTCTATCTATGGCTCTACTCCAGTTGATAACTCTTAGTCTTTTCTCCTTTGCCTTTCAGAATGAACACTGCCACCTCCTATTCCCTACCCCTCAACAAATATACTATAACATTCTCATTCTTTTGCTATTACGCATTACTCTTCTTCTCTTTTTTTTAATGTTTATTTATTTTTGAGAGAGAGAGAGAGAGAATGTGAGCAGAGGAGGTGCAGGGAGAGGAGGAGACAGGATGTGAAGCAGGCTCTGCGCTGACCGCAGAGAGCCTGATGCGGGGCTTGAATTCATAAACTGTTGAGATCTTGACCTGAGCTGGAGCTGGACGCTTAACGGACGGAACCACCCAGGTGTTCCTGATTGTTCTAACTACTGATATCAAAGTTCCGTGGGTCTAATATGAGGGGCTTCTGATATAATATGAAGAAATGAAGGTCGGGAACAGTATCCGGCTTTAAAGAATGGATCTGAAAAAAGGAGGCGAGATCTGGGTTTAAGGTGATCCATGGTAAGAGTTCAGTAAATGCAGAAGAAAATGGCAGAGTACTTGCCTCCTTCTACTTTCTTTCTCCAACACTGTCTGTTTATTTCTTTCCATTAATATTTTATTTCAGAAAAAATTCAAATACCTGATTGTTTTCGAAAGTAAATAAATTAATATAACGAACCTCCATGTATTTCACCTGCCTTCAACAAATACTGACTCACAGACCCTTTTGTTCCATCTACACATCTTTTTGTATTATTATGAAGTAAATTCCCAGCATATTACATGATTTCATCCGTAAGTATTTCAGGGTATAGCTCTCAAAACTAAAACTATTTATTTATTTATTAATTTATTAAATATTTTAAAAGTTTATTTATTTTTGTTTTTGAGAGAGAGAGAGAGAGCACACACAAGTGGGTAAGGGGCAGAGAAAGAGAGGGAAAGAGAATCCCAAGCAGGCTCCACACCACCAGCCCAGAAGCCGGCACAGGGCTTAAACCCAGGAACTGCAAGATCATGACCTGAGCCAAAGTCAGACACTTAGCCAATGGAGCCACCCAGGTGCCCCGAGATAATAACTCTTCGAGAACACATAATCGAAATACCATTATTATGTCCCCCAATAATACAAATCATTCCTTAACATTGTTGAATATCCCAGCAATGTTTACATTTTCGAATTGTTTCTCATACACTTTTTCCCCATAAGTTCTTACAAATTAGAACTATAAATTAAGGTCCATAAATTGCAATAAGTTGGAATGTCACTTAGCTTCCTTTAATCTGTAGCTCTCCTTCTCCACAATGTTCCCTCTAGCAATTTGGGACAGAACTGAGTTGTTTGTCCTGTTGCTTTCTCAGGAAACTCTTCCCCATGTGGCTGATTGCATCTTTATGGTAATGTGTACTTATTCCCTCTGTCCCTTGTTTTTCCTATGTATTGATAGATCTAGAAGCTGATCAGATTCAGGGTTGGTTATTGTTGTTGTTGTTGTTGTTGTTGTTGTTGTTTTTGGTAAGACTACTTCATAGATGGTGGTGTCTATTTCCTGCAGTAGGTACACACTTTCTTATAATTCTCTTTTCGGCATGTTGGAAGTCATTGATAATTATGCCTAGATTCATCAATTCATTCGGGGTTGTCAATGGTGCTACTCCATTTATGATACAGAAGTCTTCTATGTAGAGAGACTTCTCTAATTAACTATTTATTTACAACTAGTTACAGTTCTTTTAGGGGAAGCAGAATAAATGCTTGATTTCTTCCCTTTACCAATTTTCAAATAGTGTACTTTAAAAAAATTTTCTTCTAATGTTTATTTATTTTTGAGAGAGAGACAGAGAGAGACAGAGAGAGACAGAGTGCAAGTGAGGGAGGGGCAGACAGAGGGGGAGACACAAAATCTGAAGCAAGCTCCAGGCTCTGAGCTGTCAGCACATAGCCCGATGTGGGGCTTGAACTCATGAGCCATGAGATCATGACATGAACCAAAGTTGGACACTCAACCTACTGAGCCACCCAGGTATCCCTCAATTAGTGTATTGGTTCTTGACCAACTCATGGATTTAAACAGGCCTTTTTCCATCATTTTTTTTTTTTTTTTAATGAGCCACTTCAAAATTTGTAGACAAGTTGACAAAGTAGATCTCTTACCTAGATGCACCAATTGTCGAAATTCTGCTACATCTACTTTCTCTTTCTGTCTCTCTCTCTTTCTAGGAACTCCTGAAAGCAGGTTGCAGACATCATGACAATTCATCCTTAAATACTTTATTATTTTTAAAAGTAGGCTCTACCCCCAAAATGGGGCTTGATCTCACAACCCCAAGATCAAGAATCACATGCTCTACCGACTGAGACAGCCAGGCATGTGTTTTTTAAGAACAAGAATGCTTTTCTTCATAATGACAATACATTATCGTAAAAAATAAATTTACCACTAATAAAATAATAGTATTTGACAATTAATCCATATTCATATTGCCTGTTATCCCAATAATGTCTTTTAAGGTTATTTTTAAAATTCCAGGAACCAATGACAAATCATGCATAATATTTCATGTCCCTTTAGTCTTTTAAAATTCTTTTGATTATTTCCTCCTTTGGGGTGGGTGCCAAAGTTTGCCTGACCCAGAGCCCATTCTCCTGCATTACACGGCCTGTGGCCGGGCAGGATTGGGGGAGGGTCCTGTGAGTATATACATACGTGATGCTGTTTACTTCCCTTTGCATCACATCAAGAGGCCCATAAAGTCACTTTGCCCCAACACTGGTTATGTGAAGCTTGATTCTTTGATTAAGTTGAAGTGTGCCAGATTTCACAAAAGCAAAGGGAACTTTTTCCTTTTGTAACTAGTAAGTAATATGTGGAGTAGTATTTTGAGAATGTTTGGACCTCTTACCTTCCCTGAAGGTGTTAACATCTACTTCTGCTATATGTAATGTAATGTAATGTAATGTAATATAAAATAAAAAATAAATATAAATAAAATAAATATAATATAATAAATATAATAAATATAATATAATATAATATAATAAATATAATATAATATAATATAATATAATATAATATAATAAATATAATATAATGTATATGAGGTTTTATTACTCTCCCATTTTTTTGAGTTAACACTGTGGACTCATGGTTTCTTTTGTGCTTCAATGTACTATAATCCATTATCACTGTTATTAGTTTTCACATTTACATTGCTCCAAATTTGGCCTATGTGAGCTCCTTCAAGATAGCACTTGTGACCTTTCAATATATCCTCACTGGTCTTGGAGCACTTCCTGGCATTCTGGCACAGCTAGGTATTCTGGCTCCCCCGTGTCACTCAGCGCTTGACGGGGTGGCTTCTCCAGGGAACGCAGTTTCTTGTGGGTGAATGATGGCCTTTAGAGACTGAAATGGGTGCCAAGTGTGTTTACTGCTACTGAGATGTTATTACCTCAGGCCCTTTCAGTGGGAAAAACCAGGAGCTATCTCTTCATTTTTTCCTTTTTGTTAATTCATATTCAGCAATCCCATGGATTCTCTGTTTCCATGTTTGTTATCTTCTTTCCCCGACAACAAGAACCTGGGTTCTCGACAATATGGATACTTTTGCTGATTCTCTCCATCCTATGATATTCACAAACGCTTTTCAGAATTATCACATCGGTGCTTCTCCCAACAACAAACCTATTCCTGAAACTAACATTACGCTATATGTTAACTACCTAGAATTTATATAAAAACTTAAACAAAAACAAAAACAGTCTTCATAATTTTTTGTTTTTTGGTTCTTCGACTGTATCTTACTAAAATAGTGTTTGTCAACCTGGATACTATTGACATTTTGAGCTGAATAGTTATTTGTTCTGGGGGGCTGTCATGTGTGCATTCTGGGACTTTAGCACCATCCCTAGCCTCTGGATATTGGATACCAGTACGCCCTTCTCACCCCCAAGTTGTGATAATAAATATCTACAGACATCATCAAATGTCCCCTGGGGTCAAAATTATCCTCTATTGAGAACTACTTCATTTAATTTTTTTTTTAATTTATTTTATTTTTTTTTTAAATTTTTTTTTTAACGTTTTATTTATTTTTGAGACAGAGGGAGACAGAGCATGAACGGGGGAGGGGCAGAGAGAGAGGGAGACACAGAATCGGAAGCAAGCTCCAGACTCTGAGCTGTCAGCCCAGAGCCCGACGCGGGGCTCGAACTCACGGACCGCGAGATCGTGACCTGAGCTGAAGTTGGACGCTTAACCAACTGAGCCACCCAGGCGCCCCTAATTTATTTTTTAAAAGAGAGAGAGAGAGCGGGTCCACCGGAGTGCTTGGGGGGGGGGGGGGCAGAGGGAGAGAGCAAATCTCAAGCAGGCTCCACGCCCAGTGTGGAATCCAACAACAGGGCTCGATTTTACAACTCTGAGATCATGACCTGAGTCAGAATCAAGAGTTGGATGCTTCAGTGACTGAGCCACCCAAGCACCCAAGAATTACTTCAAAGAGAGGGCACCTACAGGCTGAGGTACTATTTTCAACAACTACTTAAATTAATTTTATCATGTTATCTTATCACTTTGATATATTATCATTATGATGTTGATTTATTTCAATTTGTGCTCCACGTTAGGAGTTGCTTTTCTTTGATCACTTTCAAATTAAATTTCATTATCTGAATAAATAAAACATCTACATGGTTCAAAAGTAAAACCTTGTAAAAAAATGTATATACATATCAACGAAGTCTCATTTCTATCCTTAGCCTTCACACTTTGTTCCTGCCCACCAACTACAGGTAATTATTTTCATTAATTTCAGGTTTGTCTTTCTTACATAAAATGTAGCATTCTGTATATTCTCTATGCAACTTTATTTCTGCACTTAAAAATGTGTCCAAAACAACTCATGGAGATCTTCCTCACTTTTTTTTTTTTTTTTTTACAGCTGCTTAATACTCCATTATGTGGCTGGTTGCATAGCTTATTCCCATATCTTCTAAAGCTGGGCATTTAGGTCATTTCCCAATATTTTGATAATACAAATATTTTCACAGTGAATAACCTTGTCCATATGTTGTTTTGGATTTGTAAAGATGTGTCTCTGAGGTAGATTCCTCGAAATGGAATTGCTGGATCAAAGGGAAAGCATATATGTGGTTTTGTTAGATAATGCTAAATTCTCCTTCATAGAGTTTGTACTATCTTGCATTTTTAAAAGCAAGATGTGAAGGAATGTATTGTCAAGCTTTGAATCTGTGCCCATCTGATAGGTAAGAAAGTATCTCAGGATATAGGTAGTGTAGTGTTGATTTGTATTTCTTTTATTATGAGTAAAGTTGAACATACTTATATATATATATTTGTGTTCTTTTATCTGTGTGTGTGTGTGTGTGTGTGTGTGTGTGTGTACTGTCTGTCTTTTGTTCATTTTTACATTAGGTTTTGGGTTGTTTCTCTGCTGGTGTTTTTAAAGATATTAATATATTAGGTAGATTAGATCTTAATTTGTGATGCATGTTTCAAATATTTTCTCTCAATTTGTCGTTAGTTTTAAAATTTTATTTATGATTCTTTTGCCAGGCCAAGTTATTTTTTTATTTAAATGTTTATTTATTTTTATTTTATTTTATTTTTTACTTATTTATTTTTAGAGAGAGAGAGAGAGAGAGACAGAGTGAGCAGGGGAGGTGCAGAGCGAGGGAGAGAGAGAGAACTCCAAGCAGGCTCTACGCTGTCAGCACAGAACCCGATGGCAGGGCTTGAATTTGTGAACCGTGAGATCATAAACTGAGCCAAAACCAAGAATCAGACCACTGAGCCACCCAGCTGTCCCTATTAAAAAAAATTATTTAGATATGCTTATCAATGTGTTTTTTCATGTCTGGATTTGAATCTTAATTAGAAAGTTTCCCCCACCAGATTATATAGATATTCACCCATGTATTTCATGTTTTACATTTAAATCTCTAATATATTTGAAGTTTATTCTGATGTTCTTCTGGTGTACAAATCTAACTTTATCTTATTCCAAACAAGGTACATTTTCTTCAACACCATTTAATAAGATTTGTCACCTTCCCTTGGCATATATTTGGTTTCACTTTTTGTTCTATTCCATGGCCTATCTCTCCATGCATATTAGAGTATCATATATATATATTTTAATTATAGAGACTTTCTAGTGTCCTCTTCTTAAATTTTTTTTAGTGTTTATTTATTTTTGAGAGAGAGACACACACACAGAGCACAATCAGGGGAGGGGCAGAGAGAGAGGGAGACACAGAATCTGAGTGTACTTTTTAAAATTTTATTTTATTTTTTAATGCTTATTTATTTTTGAAAGAGAGGGAGAGACAGAGAGTGCAATCAGGGGAGAGGCAGAGAGAGGGAGACACAGAATCCGAAGCAGGCTCCAGGCTCTGAGCTGCCAACACAGAGCCCGGTGAGGGGCTCAAACCTTTGAACCAAGGGATCATGACCTGAGCTGAAGTTGGATGCTTAACCAACTGAACCACCCAGGTGTCCCCCTCTAGTGTGCTTTAAATCTGGTAAGGCTAGTCCTCCCCTGTCCCCACATTGTTCTTTTTTTTTTCCTCAGAATTTTTCTAGCTATTCTTGCCTTTTTTGAAAATATAAATTTTAGAACCAATTTGACTAACTCCAGCAAAGGCTTATTGGTATTTTTATTGGGATTGCATTATATTTATATAACTCAAGAACTGATCAATATCTTTGTAATGTTGAGTCATCCTATCCAAGAGGAAGGGAAATCTTTCCATTTTTTGAAGTCAACTTAATGCCTTTCAGGATTTAAGGCTTTAAAATTTTCCTCATGTAAATTTCATTTAAGTGTATTACTTGTGTTAAGTTTACTCCTAATTATTTTATCTCTTTTTGTGGCTCTTGCAAATGCATTAAATTTTTTTTCTTCTTTTTTTAATGTTTTATTTATTTTTGAGAGAGAGAGAGAGTGCAAACAGGGGAGGGGCAGAGAGAGAGGGAGACATCGAATCTGAAGCAAGCTGAGGCTCTGAGCTGTCAGCACAGACCCTAACGTGGGGCTCGAACCCACGAACCATGGGATCGTGACCTGAGCTGAAGTTGGATGCTTAACTGACTGAGCCATCCAGATGCCCCAAAGCATTAAATTTTCTGATTGGTTATGGTTTGTATATTTGAAGGCCATTGATTTTTATGTATTAATTATGTATCCTGATATCTTAGGGATTTTATTGCTTTGTCTTGTCACTGAATGGTTTCCTAGGGATTCCATCATATCATTTACAAATAGAGATCATTTAATTTTTATTTTTCAAATCTTTATGTGGTATTCACCTGGAATCTTCTGCTGACATTTTGTACTCTCCAGTACTGTTTTTGCAGTTAATGTGAACTCGTTATCTTTGTCTTTTCTTTTTCTTTTTTCTTTTTTTTTTTTTAACGTTTTATTTATTTTTGACACAGGGAGAGACAGAGCATGAACAGGGGAGGGTCAGAGAGAGGGAGACACAGAATCTGAAACAGGCTCCAGGCTCTGAGCTGTCAGCACAGAGCCCGACGCGGGGCTTGAACTCACGGACCACGAGATCATGACCTGAGCTGAAGTCGGCCGCTTAACCGACTGAGCCACCCAGGCGCCCCTGTCTTTTCTTTTTCAATAATGCACCTGAATGAACCCAAGTATGATGAACTGTAGGCTCTATGGCCTGAAAGGCATGATCTTAATGACCATGTTACCAAAAACAAGAATATGCCAGTATGTCTCCAAGTGAAGCTGTTACCTTCACCTCCAAACCAGGTCTTTCACTGTATTTCTAGGTATTTCCTGGGTGCTCCTAACCTTGACTTTGGCTCTGACTCTTCTTTCTCCTTCTACCTTTACAGCACATCACCTGCCTGTTCTTACACATTTCACTTCAGCGAACCTTTTTCCTTTTGCCTACATTCAATGGCTAATCCACTTGATGGACACATGGCCCAGACCCATGGCTAATCCACTTGATGGACACATGGCCCAGACCCATGGCCCAGACCCAATCAGAGACCTGTAAGGGGCCATCTCAGCTTCAGAACCTCAGCTGGGATTGGCTCAGTCTTCTGCTGTGACTGCATTTTAGTTTACCTCTTCCCTCTGCCCGCTACTGACTTCCTCACTGTCTTCAAGATGTTCCTGAGAGCACTCCTCAGTGAAGTCCCTGCATAAACATTTTATGGTCTCAGTGTGTTTCCCAGGGAATCCCACCTGTGACATCTCCTTTTCATGCTGACTGCTACACCAGGGTCCAGCCTCCTATTATTTCTTGCTTAGAATATTGCAAATGCTTTCTAACTGGTCCCTCCACACATGGGCTTCCCTTCTATAATCAGTCTACACAACTGTAGACAAATTCGTTACCCTCAAGCACAGTTTGAATCATGCTGTTTTCTTGCTCCAAAACCTCGGTGGGTCCCGCATCCATGCAATAGGTTCTTCTTCCTCATGGTGAGCTTCAAGGAACATCCTAATTTAGCCTCCACCATATTCGTCTATCATCCTCTACTTCAGTGTAAGCCGCTCATGCTCCAGGTAAACTTGACCATGTGCTGTCCTCCAAATCTTCTGTAAAAATTTCTCCTTCTTCCATTTGTCTCAATCATTCTCTCTTCTATTATCTCTATTCTCTCTTCTATTCTCTCTTTTCCTTATAACATTCCAACCGTATTTCAAGGTACACTTCAAAGATTTTCCTTATAACTCACTCAGACAAAAAGTCTTCATTGGCCATCCCAATGCATTTTGTACTTCTCCTTGATATCTTCTTGATTATATTTACTTGTGTGCTTATTTTACCTGCCACCTGCACTGATGGAATATAATCTTTAGAGCAGGGCTTTACCTATATCCTCTTTGTTTTGCTTGAAGCAACAAGCACACATCTTCAGACTTGAGTTCCATAAATTATTAATAAATTCGACTGAATGTGAACTACCACTTTGTCTGACATTTGCATGAATGCTTTTCATCTTTCCACCTTTTCACGTTCGGGGGCAGAGAGCTTCATACATAGGGCAATATTTCACCAAGGTGTTTTGGATGAAAAAATATTTACACCATGTTGCTCAGTACAGTTTTCATTGGAAGAAGATCCTTGAATTTTCCTTTAAAAGGTTTCTGAAACCAAGGACAGAATTGTGTCCCCTTAGAGTAATGGCCATGTCCTTTTAGACATAGGCAAGAGCTGTCAAGAATTCCTGAGGGTGGAGAAGAGGCCCAGGAGACCAGGTAATCAGATGATGGGACATCAAATGTATGGTGCAATTCAAAACACAGCTGTGGGCCAGGAATCTGGAACTAACCATAAGTTTCTTTTTCTCCTATTCTCTCCTGCAATTAAAGTGATACAGGCTGGGTATGGCAGTTTCACTCATATTACAGTAGAGCTTTTCTTTTCCCATGCACCCCAGCTTCATTTTATTAACTAAATATAATTCTCGGCTAAATGAGAATAGCGATGTTATACAAAGCACTGTTTTCATTTCTAAGTTTATTTATTTATTTTGAGAGAGAGAGAGTGTGGGAGCAAGAAAGAGACAGAGGCAGAGGGGGAGAGAGAATCCCAAGGAGGCTCCATGCTCAGCACGGAGCCCCACTTTGGGCTCCAGCCAGCCCATGACTGTGAGATCATGACCCAAGCTGATATCGAGTTGGATGTGTAACTGACTGAGCCACCCAGGCACCCCTCCAAAGCACTCTTAAGTGATATTCGTTACTGCCCCAGATAGAAAATTAGAGACAGTGAAAGTACAGTGGTAACTAAAAATAAACTTTTGAGGGGCACCTGGGTGGCTCAGTTGATTAAGCATCTGACTTCGGCTTAGGTCGTGATCTCACAGTTCATGCGTTTGAGCCCTGAGTCCGGCTCTGTGCTGGCAGCTCGGAGCCTGGAGCCTGCTTCGGATGCTGTATTTGCCTCTGTCTCTCTCTGCCCCTCCTCTGCTCACATGGTCTCTCTCTCTCTCAAAAAAAAAAAATAAATAAAAAAAAAATAAAAGGCTTTCGATTTTACAAATAATATTTATGTAAGCAATCTGTAGAGGGAAAGAAATAAAATTGAATGAGATATCATATACCCCAAAATACATTTTTAATTTTGTCCATCTCTTTATGTCATCCTATTTCTCAGAGGAAGCTAACTACAAATAGTATAGTACTAGAAATGTATACTCCTTTTTGGGGTGTAGAGGTTGAGTTTTTGACAAGCAGAGTGTGGTTATGGTTGGAGAGAACAGTACAAGGCTGTGTTTACATAGGATCTTTCATTGAAAGGACTTTGAGTGCTTCACAAGCATTGCCTCATGAATCCTTCCAACATCCTCAGGAGGTGAATGGAGTTACTGTTCCCATTTAACTAATGGAAAACTTAGAAAAGAGAGGGAGAGAGCTTCATATTCAACAGCGACCATACAAATATGACCTACATAGCCCTTTGGTTCTTGATGTTATAGCTAGAATTGTGTAAATGACAGATTTCTGTTTTGATTTTAGGCTGTTGTCATTTTTCCTTGCTTTTGCATTAGACTATTTAAAAATTAACACATACAAACTTTCATAAAACTTTTAGTATTATGAAGTATAATCTTTAAACTTCTGCTGTTATAGTATTCATATTGTAACAGGGCTTTGTTTTACCTCATTTATGTAGGGTTTACATTTCAGTTACCTCAGCCACCAAGAATATAGCCACAATCCCAGATCTGAACTAAGACTGGCCCTGGGTGGGGAACTGCTATCACAAAGCCCATGAACCTTGCTTTGTAGAAAACGACCCTCGTTCAAGCACCCAAACAATACCTGAAAAATAAGGCAAGTGATAACAAGACACTGATCCATTGACGTCCGTAAGAAATGACGATGTAGAAGGTGGGAAAGAGTTCTGAACAGCAGTCTGCTGAGGATGCCGAGGTTATATGAGAGATTTTGAATATTCTCAGAAAAACACATCTGTTTAAATGACAGCTGTCTGGTTATTGAAACTTGCCTCCAGTTTTTTTTCACAGCAGCAAAATGGGAATGGCAGTGAGTGGGAATGTTCTCCAGTTTACACAGCTCTAAGACAAGGAACAGAATGGCAGTGGTAGATAAGCGAGGTTAATTTGATGTGCTGATCATGCTTTGTGAGATTTAGTCAGAATTAAGTTGTATTTTGTACATCTACGTGACAACTCTACTTGTGATTCTATTTTAAAGACGGATATAAGGGGGCGCCTGGGTGGCTCAGTCAGTCAAATATCTGAGTCTTGATTTCAGCTCAGGTCATGATCTCACTGGTTTGTGGGCTCAAGCCCTGCATTGGGCTCTGCACTGGCAGTATGGAGCCTGCTTGGGAGTCTCTCTCTCCCTCTCTCTCTGCCCTCCCCTCAAAATAAACAAGCTAAAAAACAAACAAACAAAAAAGACTAATATCAGGAATGGTTAAAAAAAAAAAAAAGTCCCCGAAGTAACACGTATCGGAAAATGAAGAGCTCCTCCTGCCCTCCAAAAGAAAACGAATGGTCTTTTACTCAATATAAGTCAAGAGTCTTAGCCAATCAGTGAATGAGATACATGCTGGCCCTCTGACAATTGTCAGAAGGTCTTGACACCTGCCACTAAAGATGTGTTGGCAGGAACACCTGGCGGTGGCAACAGAGATGAGGGTGACAGAGAAAAGGCACGGGAACCTCACTGAACTAGTGGAACACTGGCCAAGAGCAGTAGGAAGGGCGCCAGCCAGACCCCCATTAATTGGCCTTTGGTAAGTTCCAGGCTCTGTATTTTACGGATTCTATTTGGCATGAAATAAAGATGAAAACGGGTTCAGTTTGGTCATCTCCTTTATACCTATATATAAATATATTCCAAGGAGAAAACCTGATTGCACCCTTTCTGAAATCCTGCACCTGAGTCTTTAAAATCACAGACTCTTCTGGATCCAGGGTTCATGGGATCATTTGTCATGATGCCCAATATTTTCTGGCTCTCAGAGCACTTGAAAAACATGTTTTGGAGATTCTGTGTAACATTCTGGGTGGAGTGGTTTCTGAAAGGCTCAATCTTAAACGCAAAACAGAGCTGTGAGGCCAGTGATTAGTATTAATGCAAGAAGTTCGCAGCTATGCTGAATATGCACAATGTTTGGAATGTTCTAAACCCGTGCGGGGTTGACACATCTTTCGCCATATGTTGACAGAAGAGGGCTGACTGGTGTGTGTTACACATTTTCAGTCTGTATCCAAATAAACTCAGTTTCTGCAAAAAATGATAATGAGAATTTGATAATGAGAATTCATGTAGACTTCCCTTCAAAAATTATAAAATATTTTATAAATATAAAATAAGTGTAAATTATGACAATAACATTTATACCTCTGCATTTATCATCTACTTTAAGAAAGAAAACTTTTCTAATCCTTTTGAAGCTCCCTATAATTTTTTCTCCTGCCTCACTCCAGAGGTAACCACTGTCTTGACTTTTGTGTTTATCATTCCCATCCTTTTCCTTACACTTTTCTTTACAATCCTCAAATATGTATAAAAATATACATATATAAATATATATCATACATATATAAAAATACATATGATAAATACATATATACATATGTACATATGATAAATACATATACATAAATATATATCAACATACACATATATTCTGTAAATATAAATCTCTAAATCTATATACTATATATTTGTAAAAATATATAGCAAATCTGTAAACAAAAGGATATAAATATACACATACCCCCTACAAAATCATGTTAATTTTACGAGTTTTGCAACTTTGTAAGAAGAGTATAGTATTTTATGCCTTGATCCATGATTGGTATTTGTTGAGAATTTTTTTTTTAATGTTTATTTATTTTTGAGAGAGAGAGAGGGACAGACAGAGAGCAAGCAGGGGAGGGGCAGAGAGAGAGAGAGGGAGACACAGAATCCGAAGCAGGCTCCAGGCTGTGAGCTGTCAGCAGAGAGCCCCACGCAGGTCTGGAACTCAAGGACAGCAAGATCATGACCTGAGCCTAAGTCGGATGCCTAAATGACTGAGCCACCCCGGCACCCCTGTTCAGAATTTTATTTGTAAGATTCATGCATATGCATGTAACTCGTCAGTTTTCTCTGTTGTTAAGTATTCGGTTGCATAAATATACCACAGGTTATCTATTTACTACCTTTTTGACGGACAGCCATGTTGTTTCCAGCCTTTTGCGAACTTCCCCTTCCCTCCACCCCCGCGGGCACACACACACACACACACACACACACACATGCACATCTTGACGTACACAGCCAAGATTTTCACTAACGTATAAAGAGTGGAATCACCGATTAATGGAATATGTACATCTGCAGCTTTACTAGGTAATGCTGACTTGTTTTCCAAAATCAGTAAATCAATCCACACGCCCACCCGACGGTGGCTCATGGTTCCTATTACTCCACATTCTCTCCAACCTTTGGTATAATTAGACTTTCAAATTCTTGCCAATTCAGTGGGTGTGAATGGTATCTTGTAGTGGAGTTAGTATTATTTTTCCTTGTTTCTAAAAAGTTTGAGCTTCTGATTATATGTTTCCACTTTTGTTAAATGTTCATTTTGTATGCCCATTTTATTATTGGGTTGTTGTCTTTTTCCTGTCCGTGTTTAGGAGTTCTTTATATATTCTGGACACAAACGCTTCTTTGACTTTGGATGTATGTTGCAAACATCTTCTCCAAGATTGTTATCTTTTCAATTTCTTTTGACATAGCCTGTTATTTCTTTAATTTTTTTTTTTTACCAAGGCAAACAAGTTTTTTTCTGCCCCATATTTAAATTAATTATAATACTCACACTTTTAATTCAAACATAAGAATTAGAAATGGTAAAATACATTTGTGTTCATTTTTTTAAAAGGCAATACAGCAGATATATGTTTTCTGTCATTCTCTAACACAATCTATTCAAGGTGATGTTATCTGGTCTTAACCAAATGGATTTCTTTCTTTATTTAACTGAATCCTGTTATCATTTTGGGCATATCCAAAAAATCTGTAAAAAATCAAATAGCTACACATGTCTCTGTTTCCTTGCAGATCTAATTTCTGGGAAAAGAGCTCTCTACTTGTCTCCCCTTCTTTATAATCACTCACGTCTTTTCTTCTGGTAATCTGGCTTCACCTCAACTCACTTGGAAACTATCTTTTAAAGACTGCAAAGGTCTTATAATTTCTAAGTTGAATGGCCTTTTATTTAGAATTGTCAGATTTTAGCAAAGATACAGAATTTTCAGTTAGATTTGAATTTCAGATAAACAGAGAATAACTTTTTAGTATAAATATGTCCTGAATGTTCCAATATATGCCCAAATATTGCCCCTCACCGCCTACCTCCAATCACATTCAATCAAGCACAAGATGCTGTCAATGCCTCGAGTATTTATACTAATAATTCCCTTGTAGTGATGGTAGTTCTACAGTGAAAGAAAGATAGAAAATTTGGGTATTTATTTCATAGAATACCCTTATAGAACAGTGAGCTCTAATGACATTTTTTTCCTAATCAAATGCTGTTCCACCAATGTCCAGGCCTGAGATTTACTTTTCCTGCTGGATTCTCCCAAGGCAGTATGAGTGGGAAAGAAGATGCATGCTAACACAAATTATCCTAGTGGGAAGTGTTAGAGACTCTGGGAATGGCTCTGATGAAGCGAATCTAACTCTGAGAAAAAAAGAGAAAATTAGGGTGGTGGGTGGGGAGGGGTGTGAAGAGGGGAAGCATGGAACTGGACCTGAGGCCCCCCCCTTTCTCTCTGACCCTAATTTTACCCTAATAATTTCACGATGTAAAGACATTTGAATCACAGGTTTTCAATACCTTGAAATTAGAGTAGTATACCAACAACGATGGCAACACTGAACACTTAAAAATAGCCCGGTCTGACAAAAAACAGACTCCCTAAAATCGAGAATCACTACTTCCTTCACGATTCTGTCTTTAGTCACTGCGTTAGGGGTGGAAATTCAGGTCTTTATTAGAGATCTGTTTCAGGTGTCATTGCCTTCTTGAAGCCCTTGCCAGTCTCAACAGTTTCAATGCTTGGCTCAGAGCAACTTTGCATTTCGATTTAGTCCCTACGTAGTGCGACTGTATTCTACACTTGTTCCAAGTCCTAGTCTCCTCTTGGATCGTCACTTTCTTAAGGCAGGAGCCCATGTCTTATCTGTAGTCATTTCTCCGCTGTGCTTGGCACTGAGTTGAGCTCAAGGACATCTGACTTGACCCTCAGCTTTAAAACAAATTCATTTTGCTCAGCTTGACAAGCATGGTTCTTACAGAACAGTTATATGTTATCAATAAAATAAATTGGTAATATATTCTATCTCCAAAATTACACTTTGATAACCTGTCTTTGAGAGCACATACGTTCAACTTTTGGAAAATACTGAAAAATGTCAAAAGAGGCAGTTGGGTATTTGAGTGATAAAGATGTGTTTAAAAAGCAAGGTCGAAAAAATGCTTGACCAGCTAAGCAAGGGAAGATTATTTTTAAATGACGGGTCTTTCTCTTGTCTGAAAAGCCAGAGGACTTTTAACATGCCTACAAATACAAAGAGAAAGTTTGAAAAACAAGGAAGGTGGCCTTTCCTCCAAAGGCTTCAGCTATATATTATCATGGATCCTGATTTATATGTGTGGAAATTGACTACGTTGAGCAACTTGCCTAAAGGGAGTCATTGACAAGAGCTGGGCTGGGAAAAATCTCCCAGCTTGTGCTGTAACCCGTAGACTGTGTTGACAGAAGTCAGGCTCTGCAGACTGTTTTGTAAGTGTAATGTTAGCATAATGTTAGCAAACAATAAAGCAACATCTGCTACGGACGTGGCCAGAGAAATCAGTTCTTTTCAAAGAACAAAATGACCTGAGAAAGAGAGGAGGTAAGTCTGAGAACGATGAGCCCTATGGTTGCTAACATTTTTATTAGAGACTTAGAGAGAAATGAATGTTCACCCCTGAAGACTAACTCAGAGAACATTTGAGGCACCACAATTATTCCTGCACAATACCCCTCTATTCCTTGCCTCTAAATAGCCCAGTTTCCTGGTTCTCTGACATGGACACAGCTTTACTGAGGTGATGGGAGGAGAGGGAAGGGGCTGTGTCTCATGTAGGAAAAGGTATAGAGACATAAATGCTAACATAAAAAAAAAAAAATAAGCCCGGCATCAAAGAGTGGCTTAAAGAGTGTTCCCTCACAATGTTTCTATGAAAAAAGTAAGCACGCCATTTAGATCATTGCTAGAATATTGAATTGCTACCATTGGCTTTCACAGTTTGAATAAAATATGTAACCAAATCCTAACACTCATTATAAAAACACATATGGAAAATCCTTTTTCATTCAGAGCAGACAACATAGAAGCACTATTTTAGCCACAAGAATGTGTCCCGATGAATATGACACCAGAGCCCCAGACTGCTGCGCTGCTTTAATTTGCCACACAAGAGCTAGGACTTTTTTATTTTGCTTCACATTCCTCACAAGGCTCTATTTTAAAGCTCTTAGGCAAGAGGTGATGTGAGGACAGCATTGTATTCATAAAGATTTCAAAGACGTGGAGGTTCCCACTGTTTGACCTATTTTGCCACTCATGCATTATGTACTGTGGAAAGTTTCGTGCATACAGCAAACTCATTAATGCTTAATATGTTCTTAATGTCTGCACATTTATATGTGTGGGTATAATACATATATGTATTTTTTGGGTGCAAATATACTTTTTGTAGATGCCAAGATGAATAATCCAGAAGTTATCAATTATGTAAGCACCTTCCTATGTGATCATAGTCATATACTTTAAGAATTTACTTTTCAAATCCAGAATTCTTTAAACAAAGGGAGTTAATTTAAAAATTGAGGTGCTCAAAGAATATAAAAACACCAATTCGAAAAGATACATGCACCCTTATGTTTATTGCAGCATTATTTGCAATAGCCGGATTACGAAAGCAGTCCAAGTGTCCATCGTTAGATGAATGGATAAAGATGAATGAAGACATATATAATGGAATATTATTCAGCCATAAAAAAAGAATCAAATCTTGCCATTTGCAGCAACATGGATGGAGCTAGAGAGTATTATGCTAAGTGGAGTAAATTAGCCAGAGAAAGACAAATATCATATGATTTCACCCATAGGTGGAATTTAGGACAAAAACAAACAGGCAAAGGAAAACAGAGAGGCAAACCACGAAATAGATTCTTAACTATAGAGAACAAACTGTGGTTACCAAAGGAGAGGTAGGTGGGGGGATGGGTGAAATAGAGTACACTTATCCTGATGATCACTGAGTCATGTATAGAATTGTTGAATCTCTATATTGTATACCTGAAACTAATATAACACTGTATGTTAACTATACTGAAATTAAAATAAAAAAATACTTAAAAAAATAAAAAATAAATACAATAATGAAAGAGAGGAAAAAAAATAAAAATCAATAAGGCAATAGGAGTTAATTGTATAAAATACAATGTGCCAGATTCTCTCTATCATCACCAACTTGCTAGTCATGAGAAATGTTCTTTGGAAGCTTTGTCATTTTTTCAGGTCACACTGATATGTTAATGTAGTAATAGCCTAAGAATTGATGTGACTATTAGAAGTATGTAATTTACAACTTGGAGTGAATTATTTAGTGACTCAGTCTCACTCAATATGGTGTTATTGCCTGAATCTCAGAAAAATCAGACAGTTATTTTCTTGAGGAATTTAATGCAATGGTAGGGAAATGGCTCCCAGCCATCGATGTCAGTCATTTATTGATTCTTTTGTTTGACACATCTTTCTGAGTGCCTACTCTGAGCATGGGGCTGCTTTATGTGCCGGTACAGGATGTTGAGTAAGTTCAACAAGTCCATCCTTTAGGGGCCCATCTTCATATTTGAGTGAGGGAGACAGAACAATGTGTAATTACATAGATGAAAAGAAGATGGTTTCTGCTAGTAACGAGTGATATAAAGAAAACACAAGGGAGCAACTTTTTATGGGGGGAGTCAGGGAAGTCTTCTGAAGATGTCACCTGTGAGCTTAGCTCTGAATCATAAAAATAAACCATCTTCTAGAAAGTTTGAGAGGGTGAGTATTCCAGGCGGCGGGAACAGTAAATTTCAGGTTCTGAGTCAAGGTCACACCTGGGAAAACAGCAAGGTCTGAGTGGTGGGCCAGGAGGTGGTATGGAGTAGAGGATGAGGGCAGAGAGGTGGGAGGGACTTGGCTTTGGAGACCATGATAAGGAGTTTGGCCTTCTGTGACAAAAAGTCATCGAAGGGTTTTAATTAGGCCACTGACTTGATTTATGTTTTGAAAGGCCACTTGGATTTTTGTGTAGAGAAAGCATTGTTAAGTGGTGGATGGAGGTAGAAACAATAATTTTAGGTGACATTCTACTGAGGCTTATATTACAGGGATAGCAGTGGAGATGGAGAGAAGGGTCAACGGACAAACCGGGATGCGTTTGATAGGTAAAACCTACGGGATGTTGGGTTAAGGGAAAAAGCAGAACTCAGATGGCTTGAACATCTAGGTGCACAGTGGTGCCATTTATTGACGGGGTAAGCAAGTTGGAGGAGTAGGTTGCGCGGGGGGGGGGGGGGGCGGGGGGAATGAGGACGTGATGGTGGTCTGGGCAAAAATAGAGAGTTCTGTCGGTTAAGTTACATGTGAGATGTTGGTGAACCACTCAAGTTGAGGTGAGTGATCAGGAGAGAAAGCAGGGTGGCTTACTGATCATTGAATCAATAAACAGTGCACTAGGGAAAGCTGGTGGAGATCCCAAAGAAGTAGAAATCATCCTTACAAAGCTTTGAAAGCCTTGAGTCAGAATTACCAAATCAACTTCTTTCTCTGCCTTGTCATTAAAGTCTCCTTATCTTTAAAATCCTCCTCTCTGCCTTATCTTCAAAATCCTTGTGGTCCCTCAAGAGGCACGAGTGCCTGGGGCTGATGAACTAAGGACAGTTTGGAAATGTTTGTAGACTCAACTATAAGAAATACAGTTTCAGCACAATATCCCCACCCATCCCTTCCACTTCACCTCCCCCACCCGTCTGGTTTCTTTCTAATCCGTTTTGAACTACATTCCATGACAAATGTGCAAGGAACAAATCTGGTTGTTCTTGTATTGTTCATTCCACTCATCCTTCTAGGAGAACAGACTATATGTTTATAACAAACCAGTAGAACGTTGGGTGGGAAATGTTTTTCTTCCCTGTTATCAGAATGTAGCCCTGACTTAAAGAAGACCGGTTATCTATTAGTCTTTGGTATTCTAAACACGTGGGTGTGGACTCCCCACCTGGCTGTGGCTTGCCTGAATTGTAACCAAGATTGTCCCAGTTAAGTTGCCTAAATGCCTGAGAGATTATGTTTTTTGGCAGTTCAACCAGAAGTCCAGTGCTTAGGCCAGAATATTAATTGTGTTGTAAATTCATAAAGGACAGACCTGCATCTTCTAAGAGTGTAACAGTGAGTTGAAGTGAGTGCTTTAAAAATGAATATAACAAAATATAAACTCAGAAATAAGCTTGAACATTAGGGAAAGAATGCAAATCTAAGGCATTTTTAAAACTCCTTTTAAAAAAGTCTTTCAGGAATATCAGCTGCTTATGTGAAAGTTCTGTTTTTTCTTTTATTGACATCTTCCATTTTTGATCAAAATTAATTTATCAGAGTGAAGAAAAAATACAGGCTTTAGAGAGTCACAGACCTGGGTCAGATCCAACCTCTGCTATATTCTGGTTTATGACCTTGGAAAGTACTTCTCGGAGTTTTCATTTACTCACCTAAGAATTGGGGAAATTATAACAACCTCTAAGAATACACATGCCTTGAATCCAGTAATTCTACTTCCAGGAAATTAACTGGAGGAAATGATCATAGAAATCTACAAGGACTTATCTATGAAGAGTGTTCAATTGAAACATTGAAATGTTGGAATTCTTTGAGTGGATTATGACATATCCACATACAGGAATAGTAAACACTGAGTAAAGATGATTGTGTAGAAGAAAAACTGCTCAGAATATCATATTAAGTGAAAAATTATAGTTATTCACAGTGTGATTAATTTGGGAGGAAAGAGCATATGTATGTAATCACTGATAGAAGAAAGAGTAAACCAAGAAGCCTGCTAATTAATGCTAGTAGTGGTTAGATTGAAGCATTGAGACCTTGAATGAGGTTTGGTTTCTTCTTTCCACTCTTCTAGATTTTCTAGACATCCTTCAGTGAACATGTACTAATTTTGTGATTATTAAAGAAGTATTAAATAGGGACACTAATATCCACCTTATAGATTTGTGGTAAGAATGGAATAGGTGAGATGATTTATGAAATACACTTAGCTTAGTGCCTGGCATTTATCTGACATTCTCAATTACTTTCACCCATTTTAATCACATCGCTGATTTAGCTCAAAATGATTTTTGGCTTAAAACCCAGGGTATTGTACTTTAACTGGTGAAAATCTGTCACCAGGAAGGATATCCAAAACAGTGTGCTATACACCGTGAAGGCAATTTCAAAAGAGATGTACCCGAAATGCTTTAAGTAATGCATGGGGACACCGAAATTAGCACTGAAACTTAAGGTGACTACTTTGGAGCATTTATTTGGACATATAAGCTTTGGATTGTTTGTTTAAAAACCTGTCATTGCTACGAAGTCACATAGGGTACGGAGATAGATGGAACAATGTCTACCTAAGTGAGCAATTAGTCTGTAATGATAAATGCCCCCTCTTCTTCAAGCTGATAAAAAGTGTCCTGTCAGAGCCTCTTGTGTCATCCCAGAAACACCGTGTGAGCCCTGTTGCTTCTTCCTAGGAACATTCTTCATCCTGCCAAAATGGAGAGGGAAGCTTTTGTGGGGATGGTTGAAAGAAGCTGGTATGACCCCTTCCTGGACTCTTTGCCCACCTGTGTCCCATCCTTGTCCTCCTGTGCTCCTTTCCCACCACCCTGGTTACACATGCACATGCACACACACACACACGTGCACACACATGCACATGCACACTCCTTACAGCCCCCTATCACCTCCTATCTCCCTTCCTCTATGCTGACTTAGAGCTCTTCCTTTTCTTTTCTTTCTTTTCTTTTCTTTTCTTTTCTTTTCTTTTCTTTTCTTTTCTCTTTTCTTTTCTTTTCTCTTTTCTTTCTTTTCTTCTTCTTTTTTTAAAATCTCTGTTTTAGCATTTACCCTAGAATATTGTAAACATTAGTTTGCCTATCTCACTCTTGCAATGGAGTTCCTTGAGAGATCTGCCACTTTTATTTACCCTCTCAGCGTCTTCGTGTCTTCATCTGTGTTTTTCATTGGCAAAGTGGGAACATAGAGTCTCTTTAAAGGTTTGTTGTGGGCATTCCACTGCGTAAGGGAAGGAGAGTTCTTGGCACATATTAGGCACCCAATAATGGAAGCTATTGTTGTGATAATTATATTATTTATCCACTTCTGTATCCTCAGGGCCAGGCACAGTGCCTGATGTGTGATGAGTGCAAAATACACTTCTGGTGGATTAATGAATTAATTTATAAGTTTACAGAATATGGCTTCCAAATGAAAGAAGAATGTCTTTTTGTAGTGTGTATAGACTGGCGCAACAATGCCGTGCACTCCCCCCTCCCCCCCCCATCCCTTTCCCTGCCTGGTGCTCATGCTCGGGCATTAACTTTTCTTGGGAAATTAATTGCTCTCCTATAGGTATAGAAAGTCTATTGACTGTTAATTCCATGTAGATGTGGCTTAATAGAGATAAGAAGACTTTCCTTCCTTGATCAACACCTCCTTAATCTACCTACTTTATGGTCCAGGGCCCAGTCTTCCTGTCCTGTTAACCTCTATACTCTCTGAATCCAACAACCAACTTCTGGCCACAGTAATCTGATCAAGATGAAATCTACAGTCCTGCTAACCCCAGATCCCTCTGATCTGTTGGTTCTGATCTATTCGTCTCTCTCAGTGTTGACAAAACCTGTTAGCTGATTTGCGTTCCACCTCCTACCGCTCCCCTACTTTCTTTGAGGAAGATATTTGTGAATTATTTTAAGCCAGTCAAATCACTCCAAGAGTTAAGTGCTATTTTGGAGCCTTTGACTAGCGGTTGGGAAGGAAAGATTTAGGGAGGGAGACAATTTCACAGTCATATCCCATAAAAATTTCAAGTGTGTGGTAAGTTTCAACATATTAAGATACTAGTGTAAAGTTGGTCACCGTTCTCAGATACTAAATGCCAAAGTACTCCGTAGCAAATGGCTCCTTAAAGCAATGCTATCGGGTGCAGGTGACACACATCAGAAGTCACTTGCTGCTTAAGAGAATGCCTTCCTTTACAGTGTCTTCTGAACAGACTGTTTTCCCTTGCATCCCAATAATGGAAGCTCTGCATCCATTTCCACCTGGATGCAGAATTTTGTCCTCTCTTATCAGGACCGCTGTCTCTATGTCCTGGTCCGGCTTTTTACCTCCCACCAGTCCTTGCCAATAAGTAGCTAGCTGCTGAGCCATCCTCTCCTCCAGAGATTTTGTGCTGGCTCTAGGGCCCTGCGTGGCTTTTCAGGGGGAGCAAACCTCCACAAGTTGATCATGACGTGAAAACCCTCTTGACTGATGATTTCACTTGCTTTTATGTGCTTTATTTAACTGAATTCCCAGTCCACCTACCAAAGTACATCTCCAAACTGAAAAGCCATACCAGTTCCAGGAAGTCTTTCCAGATTGATAAGAACACAGAGGTTTTATCTTGTCTCAACATTTCCAGACCTCTCTATTGATTGTTCCCATCTCAGTTATGCATGTGGCACTTCCCCTGCTTCCTCCTTTACCACTCATGCTCGTTGGAAGTCAGGCCTCCTTGATTAGCTGCTGTTTTCATTTTGCTCTCTGTGTATTCCCATCATTGCTGGTGCAGAGCATTATTCTAGTAATAGACTGGGCACAGTTAGAATGGGACGCCTTCCTTCCTTCCTCCCTCCCTTTGTTCCTCCCTTCCTTCCTTCCTCCCTCCCTCCCTCCTTTCTTCCTTCCTTCCTTCCTTCCTTCCTTCCTTCCTTTCTTTCCTTCTTTCTTTTTCTTTCTTTCTCTTTCTTTCTTTCTTTCTTTCTTCCTTTCTTCAGTGAATCCCAGGTATAATTATGACTTAATAAATGCTTTTTTATTGATGATGAAATGTTCTTTCACAGTCACAGACTGTACCTTCCTGTAATCCAGGTAGTATAGGTCATGGGGAAATAATGGTGGGATGTGAAAGCTGATAAAATCTGGAGTCACGTCTTATTCACAAACTGAAAACTTGGATTCCTTTTGGAACAATTTCTTTACATACATGGAACCAGCTCTGTTATGGGTTGGGGCTAAAAATAAGTCCACAGTTTTCATCACAGATTGTGGAGTTTGGATAAAGACAAAGAACTTTCTAAAATGCCTGGATTGCTCCCACCTTCAGGGAAGTCACCACTCCACAAATAGGGTAGCATATTTTATTTTTTTTCTGGTGAGGGCACCAGATTTTTCTCTGTATGTATATTTTCTTTTGACATATGGAATAATGAGATAATCTACCACTAAGTTTTGGAGGTATTGCCACAATCACTAATTTCACAGGGAAGAAAGATGATTGCAGTCATATTTTTGTTACTTTGTAGCTGTCATTCCTGGTAATAATTCGTAACACTGTTGAATAGGGGTTGATATTTTATTCCCACCTATCAATAGGACACGGAGAATGTTAAATTAAAGCTAGAAGGGACCCAAGAACACTTTTGTTTTCTAAATAAGGAAACAGATCCTTAGAGAGGTGACATTTAAGATTAGACAGCTAACATATTGCAAACCCAGGCCATTGGATTCCTAGTCTAGTTCCCTTTCCAGTAAATTGTACTGCCTCTATGAGCTCTTGGCGCAGAAAATAGGGCAGGGCTGGTAATGTTGAGAAATTGCTCCCAAGTTTTGCCTATTTACATAGAAGTCTTCATAGTGCTTCATTGACGCCTTCCCTTTTTACAGAGGTGTTATTGTGGACGTAATCAATACGTGCTTGTGTATACGGAACGTGCATACCGGGTATGTAAAGTAATGAGACACTGTACTGAAAACTTTTGTTCCAGATAATGCTGAACCATCACGGACCTGGCCTGTAGGTCTTTGTGAATAAAGAAAATTAAATGGAAGGGCAGCAAATATTTGATATGGGGGAAAAGCGTTGAATATCGGAGAAAGGTCCAGAAAGGACACATTGTCAACTTCCTGTGCCTTTGTTAGGCCATGTGATTCCAGAGGCTCTTGCTCTGGGCTTATTGGTGGGGAGAGGGTGCCCCCCTGTTTCTTTTATCCTCTTGTTTCCAACCCTCTACCCCTCAGTGAGGTCCAGAAGTTTTTGTCTCCAGTAAATGTAAAAGAAAAAAAAAGTGTATAATCCTTTCTTGATCTTATTTCCTTTTTGTTGTAGGGACTAGGCTATAGAGATTGTCGACCCTTCTATAGAGTAAAAACAAAAAATGAAACAAAACCTCTAAACTTTTTAAAAAATCATCTTAATGTTTATTTATTTTTGAGGGAGAGAAAAGAGAGAGAGAGAGAGAGAGAGAGAGAGGACACAAATGGGGCAGGGGCAGAGAGAGAGAGAGAGAGAGAGAGAGGAGAGACAGAATCCGAAGCAGTCTCCAGGCTGTGAGCTGTCAGCACAGAGCCCACCGAGGGGCTCGAACTCTCGAACTGTGAGATCATGACCTGAGCCAAAGTCGGACGCTTAACCAACAGAGCCACCCAGGCGCCCCCAAACCTCTAAACTTTTTGTAACCTCTCCCTCTTCGTACTTCCTTTTAAGTAAATCCCACTAGGCCTTGGCGGTGTCTCCCTCCACATTAGGGTTCACAGGGCTTCTCTTTTGCATCATTCAGAACCACTGGTGTGAGGGTGACCCTAGGCCTCTGCTTAGCAGCATTATAATGAGGTCCTCTTTTTTGTTCTACTTCTCAGGGCAATTCATTGCCATGAAGCACAGGACTTCCCCTCCCAAGAGACTTGAGAATGTACGTCTCTCTTCCAAAATTATGGGCATCTTAATTTGTAATAAAATCACATGAATGACTTGTGGTAAGTTTTTGGCAGGATCTAGAAAATAATGGTTTCATTTAAACATGAATCACTAAAATACTGCCTTCTTAACATAATTAACTCAAAGCAGCCCTTATTGTTTCGAATTAAGAGATTTCCTCCACAAATTTCTGTGCCTTACTGTAGACTTCCAGCATGGAGGTCTGGGCACCATAGCACAGAAAACTGTTTTCACAAATTTTCTTTTCTTTCAAACATAAAATAAAGATGCATCGCTTCTCATTATCTTCCTGAAGAGATATTCTCAGGTGTCCAGAGTACTAATAGGCTGATTATGACATGTATGAATAAATTATACCAAAGGTGTAAAAAGGGAAACGTTGAGAAATGTCATTTTCCCTGAGGGAGGTTTTTCAGTAATCATGGGAGGAGCACGAGGAGGCTGCTGTTTAGTGAGGAGGGCATGTGGTTCGGAGCTTCACTGGGACAGGACCTTAGAATGCTCCCCAGTTCCCCTTGTCCTAAACAGGACTACAGTTGGGTGCATATGGCAGTGGTGAGTCCAGAGATGAACTGGAAGCATGTGGGTTTAATGAAAGATCACTGAGAGCTTCGCTTTGCTGTGAAATCAGTTGTCACACAATGGTGCTTCTGAGTCACAGAAAGAATACTGTTATCTTCATTCTTTATTTTTAAACATAGGTAGACTTGAGCACGTTTAAGGTGATGAAGAAAAGACAACATGCTCTCCCCTTTGAGAACTTAAGAGTCTAAAAGACAACATGATTGGTAGCCTAAATTGTAACTTGGATTTAAAAAAAAAAAATGTTTTTTTGAGAAAGAAAGAGATGTTTTGTTGACATTTGTGACAGCAACGCGTGGCGTGAAGGGTCGTCGGTGCACAGCCACCCGAGCGGCAAGGGGGTAGCTTAGAGCGTGACGCCCAGTATTTACACGAGTGCAGAACAGGATGACCATGAACCTCAAAGAGAAGACTGAAAATCACTGTACAAAAAGGTAAGTAAAAATAATACCAATTTATCTATTAAAAAAAAAAAGGGCCAGCCCTTGAGTGGCAGAGCATGAAAAACACAGAAGGATCCGACACCTCGGGGGCACCGGTGGCCAGGTACCGAGCTGTGCACCCGGCGAAGGGGGGCCGGGCCTGTCTTGGCTTCTAAAGCTTAATTTAAGCGTTCCAGATTTTTCTCTTTTGGCATACTTCTGTTCTAAGAACTCCTGAAGCACACCAGCCGAACAACCAGCCAGCCCTTCTTAGTCCTAAGGTCAAGACCAGGGACCGTCCCTTGGTGAGGCTTAAATCTCAATCAAGAAGGACTCTGAAGGAAATTCAGAGACTTTTTATCCTTGTCCCAATGACACTGATTCTTTCTTTCTGTTGCAAGTTAATCTTTGGTGATGAGGAAAAGTAAGGAGGTGTATGACCTACTTTCATTATAGAGAAAGCAGCTGACTAGGGAAAATGCAGCTGATTGGAGAAGGAAGGAAACGTTGGTAACGTATGTATTTTTTCTTTTAGGGTGGGATGGGCCAGTTATAACATATCACAGTTTCACTTGTTAACACATTCCATGTTTCTATTAAGACAATTTTTAATAATTGTTGGGCTTGATTCCTTCTTTGAAGTAGTGTCCCATCTACTCTGCGTGTGGAATACCTTTCACACTGAGTGATGTCCAGGGAGCAGAGTCAAGAGTCAAGCTCAAAGTCATGATGACCCCCGCAGTAGAGATAAATATACGAAGTGGGAGGAGTTTCAAAGACAACTTTAAAAAATTACATCTTATTCTTCTTTGATTTGGTTAAACACCCAATGATATGCAATTCAAATTTTTTTTTTTTACATTTATTTATTTTTGAGAAACAGAGTGAGACAAAGCATGAGCGGGGGAGGGGCAGAGAGAGAAGGAGACACAGGATCTGAAGCAGGCTCCAGGCTCTGAGCAAGCAGTCAGCACAGAGCCTGATGCGGGGCTCGAACCCACCAACTGTGAGATCATGACCTGAGCCGAAGGTGGACGCTCAACCGACTGAGCCACCCAGGTGCCCCCCATGATATGAAATTCGAAAGGGCACACAGTGACAAGTTTATTTCCCTTCAACCCTCATCTTATGATGGTCTAGCTTTTCTCCCAGAGATAATCATTGTTGTTCTATTTTATTGTTCTAGAGATGGTCTATTAGAGGCTTCTTTTTAAAGAAAAAAAAATTTTGATGTTTATTTATTTTTGAGACAGAGGGAGACAGAGCATGAACGGGGGAGAGGCAGAGAGAGAGGGAGACACGGAATCCAAAGCAGGCTCCAGACTCTGAGCTGTCAGCACAGAGCCCCATGCGGGACTCGAACTCACTATGAAATCATGACCTGAGCCCAACCGACTGAGCCACCCAGTCGCCCCTAGAAGCTTCTTTTAAAAATATGCTCAGTCAGTTAAGCATCCAGCTTCGGTTCAGGTCATGATCTCACAGTAGGTGGGTTTGAGCCTCGCATAGGCTCTGCACGGACAGCTCAGAGCCTGGAGGCTGCTTTGGATTCTGTGTCTCCCTCTCTCTCTGCCCCTCCTGTTTGCACTCTGTCTCTCTCTGTCTCTCAAAAATAAATAAAAATGTTAAAAAAATATTCTTTTAATCTTTCTGATAATATCAGGTCATGAGGTTCAAATGTTTCCTACCAGTGAACGGTATTTTGACCCCTTTTGGCAGGAGGGATGGGTCGCAACAACTCCTGCTCCTGGTCGCAACAACTGAGACATCCGATGTTGTCAGGGGCTCTATTAGCTTCCTGTTTCTCTGTTTTGAGCATTCTTACGTGCGCACATCCTGATTTGGTTATATGTGGCCCAATTTCGTTGAGGCCCTCTGTGAATCTGGCCAAGATGAACATGCAACATTTTTTTTTTTTTAGAATCATTTTTTAAAATAGTGATCATAAGGTCGCCTGGGTGGCTCAGTTGGTTAAGCGTCGGACTTGGGCTCGGGTCATGATCTCGCCGTCCGTGAGTTCGAGGCCCGCGTCGGGCCCTGTGCTGACAGCTGGGAGCCTGGAGCCTGCCTCGGATTCTGTCTCCCCCTCTCTTTCCCCCTCCCCTGCTTATGCTCTCTCTCTCTCGCTCTCAAAAAAAAAAAAAAAAAAAAAAAAAAAAAAAAAAAAAAAAAAAAAAAATTAAAAAAAGAAAAATTAAAAAAAATAAATAAAATAGTGATCATAGTTTCTGAAGCATTAACGGAAGGACGTGTTATTCCCCATTTGTATCACTGTATCACTTTGAACTGTTACTAATAATTGGTTTGCACTGTCTGTATGCCACTGCCCCCAACTCTCTGAGGGTAAGAACTTGGCATTAATTTTAGTCCAGGTGCATAGTTTTCAAAATCCAGGAGAGGAGAAGTACTTTTTTAGAGGAGGTTCTTTCTGAGCGTGGTCATATCATCTGTATTCACAAAGAACGAGAAGCGTTCTACTGTTTTATCCCTGATCTGGTTACACAGAAGCATTCCTTATAGCTCTAAATGGACACCTAAAAATTAAAGCCCATTACTATGAATGTATGTAAGATGTACTTTCTTTTCCTTGTTACATTAAAAGCACAGAAACATGTCTGACCCAGATTAACATTTCTCAGGATTAGAATGAATAGGCTTTTAAATTGCTTTGTAACTGTATCAAAGTGTGTTCAAATACACTTTTTTTTTTTTTTCTTTTCTCCGTCATGGAAGAAAGAGCATTCTTGAGAGTGATATTCTGCGTTTGCAACATTAAAACAGACACTGTATATAGCATCTCATTTCTCCTCGCCCCCACCCAGGCAGGAAACATGCCTGAAGGTAACAAGGGATTTGTCGTAGAAGCTCGCCACTGAAGTGCCTGGGGGTTTGAAGCCAGGAGACACTGGAGACCCGTGTCCAGGGAGGCAAAGACTGCCTTCACTATTGGAGCCAGACCGTTGACTGTGGTGCGAAAGCCCTGGTCTCTGCACACGGGACAAAGCGTTTCCAAGCATGGGTCTTGTAGGATGTTCATACCTGCTGTTATGGACTGAATGTTCGTGTCTCCCCAAAACTCACAGGCTAAATCTCTCACCCCCAGTGTGATAGGAGTTGCAGGTGGGGCCTTTGAGAGGTAATTAGGTTCAGATGAGGTCTCGAGGGCTGGGCCCCATGATGAGATTAGTGCCCTTATAAGAAGAGAAAGAGAGACTTGAGCCTTTTCTTGGTCCGCCATGTGAGAACAGCGTGAGAAGACAGCCATCTGCAAGCCAGAAGAGGGTCCTCATGGAGAAACTGAATCAACTGGCACCTGGATCTTGAAGTTCTCAGACTCTAGATCTAAACTGAATAAACCAAATGAATAAATTCCTGTTGTTTAAGCCACCCGGTCAATGGTATTCAGTTACTGTAGCCTGAGCTGACGAGGACAACTGCATACTTTAATGCTACTCTGACATCGAAATTTTGACTTATTCCTCTTAGCCCTTTACTCAGCGTTACTGTTTGCTTTGATTTGGGCCCGTTCTTGCCTGTGACCTAGACAGCCTGTCAGGTCAAAAGTCCTCATGTTATTCCGTGGAAACGGTTACTCCTCCAACATCTCCGAGTTCAAAGATTGAATCCCGGTAGATTCCCCTAACCAGGAGTAGTTAGTGTTTTTGTTTTGTTTTGTTTTAAATTGCATTTCCTTGATAATTTATTCATTGCACTTAATCACCAACACTATATTAAAATAATTTCTTTTCCCTTGTCTGTGTGTCTCTATTAGAATCTTAGCCTTGTGAAGGTTAGGAGTTATTCTCTTTTGTTCCTCTCTGCACTGTCGGCAACTAGCTAGCACAGTACCCAGCCCCAACTGGTGCTTAGTAGATGACTAACTGAGGAGCACTCCCAGGCTGTGATTAAGGTCAGTAGGTGACAGAACCTTTGATTCAGGGCTAACTTGGTCCTTGAAAAGAGCGAAGGAATTCTTGGGATGCCATGTTGTTGTTTTTTTTTTTTTCTTTTTTTGTTTGTTTTTTGGTTTTTATTTTTTTCCCCCCAGGGTGTCTCTTTCCATCACCCTCTCTATTGCTTGTCTGGATACTGTCAAACTCATTTCCTTGCTTTACTTTAAATTGACTGTTCTAAACTGACCTGTGACAAGAAGACTGAACTACAAAATGGATTCCCCAGAGCTTCTCTGAAAGAGTTGATGGAAGACACTGAGGAAGCACTTGGCTGGATCTGTAATCTTAAGCAAATTGTAATTTACGCTCAGAACCAAGAAGAAGTCTAGCACAGACCCAGAAGATGATGACCTCTGATTCTTCTCTGGTTTAGGTAGTCTATCACGCTAGGATCATTGAACACTCACAGAAAAGCAGGAGAAAAGATTTCTTCAATAGGCAATTATGAACCCTAAATAATTGCCTGACATTATGATATAAATTTATGTGCAGATAAGGAGAAAAGTATGGGTGGAGCATATGTAGATTTTCATAATGAATTTGGTGATTTGATTTTCATTGTAGTATCCTGATGACTTTTTCACTGGGGGAAAGAGGATCATTAGTCACAGTTGGGGAACCAACTTAAAAATAGGAAATGAAGTATGTTGTAAACAGGCAATTTCAAATGGGGAAATATAAAGGGAGCAATGTTCAAGTCCTTGTTTTGACCAAACTCCTTATAGACAAATTTTAGTGTCTAAATTTGTGACTAACACAAAGTTATTTGGGTCAGAGGACAAGCTAAAAAAGAGACAAATGCAGGAAGTTCATAAATTGGTGTAAGTATGGATCAAATGGCAACTAGAACATTGGAGAGGTTTTAGGTAATAGCAAAAATGGATATTTATCAAGAGTTTACCATGTAATGTTCACTCTTCTAAGCACCTGACATCTATTATTTTACTTAGATTTATAATCACCATATGAAGTTAGTGCTATTATTATCCTCATTTCATTAATGATGGACTTCAGATAGTTTGCCCAAGATTCTACACATGGCAAATGGTGGAGCTGGTCTTCAACCTAGGGATCTTGACTCAAAACTTGTGTACCTTACCACCACTCTAGGGAATTCATCAAATATATAGAAGATGAAGGGAATAGAATCCAGGAAAGAGACTAAAGATCCAGAAACCATTCAAAGAGGAAACTTCAAAAAGAAAGAAGGAAAAAAAAAATTATGAAATACCAAACCAGATATTGTCCTATTGGTTTATAATTGGGGAGCATTTTTGTGAGTTCTAGTCAAATTAATTTAAGAGGAAACCAACCAATAGAAGAAGATTGACAATAAAAATGGCAAAATAGATGAAAATGAAGGTTTGGAAGAAAGACTTTATTATTTTTTAAACGTTTATTTTTGAGAGAGAGAGAGAGAGAGCTTGTGCACGCGCATGCACACACACACACACACACACACACACACACACGTGGGGGAGAGGCAAAGAGAAAGGGGGCCAGAGGCTCTGAGGCAAGCTCCATGCTGACAGCAGAGAGCCCAATGCGGAGCTTGAACTCACGAACTTGAGATCATGACCTGAGCTGAAGATCCACCTGATGCTTAAGCGACTAAGCCACACAGGTGACCTGAGAAAGACTTTAAGGATAGAGTTTGAGAAAAGGGTCGTTCATAGGATATATGTTGCTGTGTTTAACAAATTACTAAGAATAATTATGAGAACTCCTGAAAATAAAGATAGATCCAGCCTACAGAGTGATGCCAGGAAGAGTAGTCATGGCCTTACCAAACCAAGAGTTTCTCAAAAAAAGAGAGAGAGAGTGCATTGAAGTGGTCAGCCGTAGCCTTGAAGTCAGACAGACAGAAGTTTAAGTCCTGACTCTCCAGGGCACTGAGAAGTTATTTAATCCCTCTGAGATGTGGTTTCATCACCTGCCAACTGTAGATAATCATACTTCACTGGGCAGTCGGGCACAGCACATAATTGGCACTGAAAAAATGTGGACTGTTATTGTGATTAAGATGACCTTATGTATGTGTGTGTGACGTGCTCCAAAAAGCCTTTCTCATTCGTTAGGCTGAAGGGTGTGGAGGGTTTCAATTTGATTTTACCCTCAGCTGAGATTCTTAGGCTCAGCTCTGAACTTCTGTTTATATCTTGGTATGGATGATGGGAAATCACTGTGGCCCTCCTGATCCTTGGGAAAATACATACTCTTGTGGCAGTCTCTTATAAATCAGAGCAGCTTACATATTTATTTCTTGATTACCTTTTCTTAATAGCTGATAGTTATATAGTGATCTCTTACGTGTCTCTTCCGAATTGTGTTTCTTGGTTGCTTGGTTTGTTTTGATGATCCTTTTATCCCCGTAAAGCAAAAGGAGAAGGGCAATGTGTGTTTGCCTTTCTTGTGAGAGTGGACTCTTTTTGTTTGCCATTTCTTATCTCCTAGATTGAGAACTCTTGAGTCCAGGGACCAAACATATTGCGAGTCACAAAAACAACAATTCGCAAATAAGCCTTCTGCGATGGAAATGACAAGCTGAATAAAGACAAAGTAGAATGTGTTTATTATGACTCACAGGTTGCCTAGAACTTTAGAGTCCCTGCCCCATTTTGTTTAAATCAAACATGTCAGGTGATCTGGCCACAAGGACTTAGTGTGACACTAATGTGGATTTTGCTGGAACAAGGTCAGCAGTCAGAGCTGCAGAGCTACACCCTGGGGAATTCAGCTGTGACAGTTGCCCAGAAAATTATAATTTAGGAAATTATTTCCTAAATTTCAACAACATTTCTCATTGCTGGGCCATGTCATTTTTTTTTTTTAATCTTATTTTTTTTCCCCATTTGCCTCGTGAGTAGGTGACTCTTTCTCAGTTGACAACAGTGAGAATTTGACCTAAGAGAGAAACAGGAAGAGGGAAATCTACCAGAACTTTGAAATTATGTATTTCCACTTCTATTAGACTTATAATTTCAAAGAAACAGAGAAATTTTTGAAAAAGGGAGTACCAGCCAAAAAAAAAAAAAAAAAATTTACTACGAAAAGCAAATAGATGATTAGAATTTGAGACTACGACTATTACTTTATTTGTTATTTTTGTAAACTGACATCCACCTGAAGGACATAACTGTGGAAAAATGTATAAAATTAGAAACACACTGAAGATAAAGCATGCTAACCCTATCCTCTTAATTTTTACCTCAGCTTCAAATCTTCTGGTTACAGTCACAAAAAGACATGAAAGGTCAATGAAAAACAACATTTTTTGCTTAATCTTTAAAACTTCTTTACATGCTTTAGATGGCATCTCCCTGGAGCCTGGGGCCCCCCAACCCATCATAGATGCCTTGGAACTGTTGTTTCTGTATGTCCCTCAACAATGGCTTCTGAGATGGAATCTGCTCAGAAATGCAGTCAACATCTTTGTTAAAAAAAAAAAAAAAAAAGATGTTTTTGGTCAACTAGGGAAAGAGATCAGAAAATTTCAGCTGCAAATTAAAGTTGAGAGAGAGAGAGAGAGAGAGAGAAGGAGAGAGAGAAGGAGGGAGACGAGGCAGGGGGGTAGGGAGAGGGTTATGATGGGGACCGAAATGCATGTATTAATGAGATTTCAGACATCTTCATGTGTTACCCAATGCTGACAACTATGTTTTCCCTTATCCACAATGCCTAAAAAAGTTGCCAACGTCCCCCATGTTCATTGTTTTCCCCTGCATTTATCCTTGTCTTTTTCAGGCTTGCATTGAAATACATTAGGTACACATCATATCCAACAATGAGAAAGAGGGGATGGGTAAAAAGGACTAAGGCTCTCTATTCAGAGTTGTTGAATCTAGTCTTTTGTATACGATGTAGGTACTACATTCTGGGTGAAACCTTTGTCCATTGAGGCAAAATGCCTGAGCATTTGCTTTAAATTTTTTACATTTAGTTTTTAAAATTAACGTCCATTTTGGAGAGAATAAATAAAGTTGTTAATGTGTTCTCCCGCAGTGAAAGAAGGCTCCAGAATGGCCCCGGGCTGCTTTCCTGAGACAGGGCACCTACTTTGCAAGTTAAGTTCAAATTCCAGTTTCCTTGTTCAACTTGAACAACACTCAGAAGTTGACTGCAAAAGTTTTTTTGTGTGTGTGTGCTTTTTTTCTCTGTCCTCTTTTCCTGTTTTGTTTTGCTTTGCCTTGCTCCTAATCATCGGATTAAAGAATTCTGGATATAGATAAACTTTCCCTCCCCTCCCTCACCCCTCCCCCCAACACCCAACTGTTTTGACTGCTGAGGACTAGGCACCACAGTGCTTTGATGGATTCCCTATTTTGATGGTAAACTCTCAATTTACTTACAAAGAAGATTTTCTCTGCTTCTAATAAAACTCTAATCTTGCCTTTTTGACTCCTCATTCCCTGCACCCCTTCCTTCCATGTTTTAGGAAAGAGGAATTAAGCTACCCTGTCCTGTTTCTTCCAAAAGTAGCAAAGAATGTGGCTTGAAGGCCCCTTATGCTGAGTCATATCCTAAACGCCTCTTCTACACCACCCAGAACGTTTTGAGTTAAGGCGGGAAGACTGATTCTAAACCACTATTGAACTAAACACTGCAAAGACCGAAGTGTGGAAGAAGGGAAGAGCGTTGAAGGAAAACAACCTTGTGAACAAAAAGTCCAGTGTTGCCTCCAGCGTATGGTTTAAAAGTGCTGACTCATTGGGGTGAATTTGAGGTTCGAGTCACAGTTTTCTTCTAGCAGGTTTTGTGATTACACTCGTCGAATCAACCCTTTTCAATGCTACGTGGCATATGCGTGGAGATTAAATCTCCACCCATCAGATAGTAGTGGTTTTCCAGACCTCAACCTGCTCCTTTTTCTCCTTTCCTCCCTAGCTGCCTAAGGCTCTCTGGTACCAGCTTCTTGTTGGTCTCTCTACAGAGTGGTCAGTCCTCCTTCTAGACGCGGGACTCCAGGAGTCTTGGCAAGTCTTTGTAGCCTCCCGTCCAGCGCTTAGGAGATGCACGGTTGTTAATCAAATGAGCAAACAAACTGTGGGAACCCACGGAGCTCTTCTGACTTCCTGACTGCACTCAATTTCTATTGAGCCAGACAGAGCAAGCCTAAAACTTCTCCAGATAGGAGATGCTTTGAAGGAGGCGGAGGAGGAAAACAATGTTAGAAGTGGTCTCCTGGTAAACAGAGTGAGAGCCTTTGTAAGGGTCAACAGATAAAAATAAGTTGGGAATCTCTGTTTTACTGCGAATTGAGTGTTCTAAACCCAGATTCAGGGCTGCCTTGCTTTATCATTGTGCGCCAATCACAAGTCCAATCGTGTCAGTTTCTGCATGTATTTTTTTCCTGCTGGTGCTGTGCTATGCTTGAAGCCATCAAAACGTTAGTATGATCTACACCAGTCATCTCCAAAGTTTTTAACTGTGCATTCTATAAGTAAAAAATTTATTAGCCTGCATCTCCTCTTTCTACATAGCTATAAATTACATGCATGCTCTACTACTTTGCTAATGCATCATGCACATTATAAAATATTACTCATATAAATTAAAAGATGAGACGAAAATATAAATAGAAATTCCAGAATTTTCTTCTCAGCCCTGGGTGGATAATTGTTCCATCCTCCGCGGATGGCACGCTCCCGTTTCGAGGTCACTGCTGTAATGTGACTTCTCCCACTTTCTCCGCTGTGACTTAATGATTCGGTCCAAATCAGAGCATGTGGGCGTGGGTTGCTTATTATGCTTTTCTCTGCCTCAGTTTACCTCCCCTGATGATATAGCCTCACAGAAATGTAGAGATCAATGGATGGTACACTAGACTGTAAAGGTGAGGTCATTTTTTTTGGTATATTGTGTATTAATTCCTTCTAATCTGTACTGTTTTCTGGGAAAACCTTATTTCATTGGATCATGTTGATTCTCCCATTAAGTGGGGGCTGAGAGAGTCCTCTTCAGTTTGAACTCTGGAATTTTAGCAGTTGGAGATAGCTTAGTTGTGACCTCTAGCCTAGTTTTTACCCAGCGACATGGGGAAAATGAGCCATAAAGATGACAGGAGGTTCCTTGATATGGCAGATAATCTCTGTTGCCTGCAAAACTCACCTTTCCTCCTTTTCTCTAATTTTGTTTACCCTCCTCTGAGCGGCCACAAGCTTGAAGGCAGGCTGGGTTCCCTCTTCGGCCCCAGGGAGTGTGTCTGGATTAGGGTAAATCAGTCATGGAGACTGCATTCATGAGCCTTGCTAGGCGATTGGGTTTATACTTAGGCACATGACATGGTCAGACCAAACTTCTTAGAAATTTCTTTCACTTTAAAAAAGGGAGACACCTGACAGACATTTCTTTGCTCTGAATCTCATCATCTGCGTGTGACGTGGATACAGCCACCTCAGGGCCACGGAAGGACAACCTGTCCAAGACGCATGGCGGAGTAGAGACATGGTCACGAGTCACAGAGCTGTCCACATAGCCATAGTGTAACTTCCATAACTCTGGGTTTTGTGTGATGAAAAATAATCAATACCCTCATTGTTTGATCACTGTTAGTTACATCTTCTGTTATTTGTAGCCAGATGCATTCTAACCAAAACGCTTTTTTTTCTTAAATATAATTTATTGTCAAGTTAGCTAACATACAGTGTGTATAGTGTGCTCTGGGCTTCAGGGGTAGATTCCGTGATTCATCTCTTACAGACAACACCCAGTGCTCATCGCAACGAGTGCCTTCCTCAATGCCCATCACCCATTTTCCACTCCCCCCGCCCCCATCAACCCTCAGTTTGTTCTCTGTATTTAAGAGTCTCTTATAGTTTGACTCCTTCTCTGTTTGAAACTATTTTTTCCCCTTCCCTTCCCCCATGGTCGTCTGTTATGTTTCTCAAGTTCCACATATGATTGAAAACATATGATATCTGTCTCTCTCTGACTTATTTCACTTAGCATAATCTCTTCCAGTTCCATCCACATTGTTGCAAATGATGGGATTTCATTCTTTCTCATTGCCAAGTAGTATTCCATTGTCTATATACCTAAAATACTTCTACAAGGGGGTTGGAGATGGCAGAAATGGAATAGGAATCCAGAAGTTTAAAACAGCAAGTACTATTGTGCTTGGTTTTTATTTACAAATCTTAGCTTAAAAGAGTTAATTCATCCTGCACGGTAAGGGGAGTTAGTTCCTTTCACTTTAGGAACGTTAGTCCCTGTGTACTTAGAAGGTTCTGGAAGAATATGAAATTATTTGATACAGGAATGTTCTGCTTTTTCACTTCCACTGAATGTTTGACTCTGATGACACCTTGATGGGTTTCTTCTGAGAAAACATATTTACTTTTTAATATTGAGCTTCTGAATCAGAGATACCCAGTTACAGTATAAATTTCATCTATTGGCAAATATAATTTGCCTACGGAGACCTGGGCCAGCAGTCTTGCAGTGAATTAGTGGCAAAACGCCTGAGTGTGGAATCAGGGTAGTTGTATGTTCAAACTAAAGCTCCATTTGCTGTCTGTCCAAGCTGCCTTTGCTGCTGCTGATCAGTTGGGACACTCAGAAATAACCCAGAAGCTTATAAAGGTAATGAGTGGTTTCAAATCACCCATAGACACCCATAGTAAATGGAAAGCTTTTGTCAACATCTCTAATGGTTTCAGTTGGTAAATTATTAACAGAATATATGTGGAGTCCTCAGCATTTCAAATACATTTACTTTCTGAACAGGAACATTGGAGAACAGTCTCTTCCTGCCAAGCTGCAGGTGCCTCTCCCCGGCTCCTGCCTCCCTTCCTTCCTCTGCCAGATCGTGTGGAATCTTCTTCTCTTACTGAAAGGGTTTCTCCTCACACGGCTGAGGGCTCTTCTCTTCTGGAGCATGCTTACCCTTGTCCGGGCTCTGTCATGTGATCACTTTCATTCCATTCAACTCCTTTCCTGGCATGTGGGGGAAAGATCACAATTTGAAAAAAAAAAAACAAAAAACAAAAAAAGCAAAACTGGATTCCAGTGAAGAATCTGCCACTTACTAACTTAACTTTTAGGAAATCACTTAACTTCTCTCAGCCTTGTTTTCTTCCCCTGTAAGTTGGGCACAGCCGTACCGTATGTGTTGTCTGAATCTCATAGATGTCAGAATCAAGTGATATCATCCTTGTGGATGGGCTGTGAGCCTTACAATTTTTAATATTTACAGATTTCATTGCTTGTGCTGATATTTTTCCTTCATAAGAGCTTGACACACATCCGCTCAAACGTTCCAATTCTGACTGACTCAGTATGTGGGAAGAACAAGTCCACATGCCAACGAGCGGAGTGACCCATTTGATACATTTGCTGGAAAATACAGAGTGTGTTGTGGTTTTTACACTAACAAACACTGAGAAGCTCATCCTTTCATTATTTTCCATGGTAATATTTCCTGACTTACACCTGGCGTGCTAGGTATCATCTCTAAGCTGGACATATTCAGCATTCGAGGTAGAAAGGTTCAGAAGAGTAAGGAGAGTGGGTGGGAGAGATAGATTATACCTTATTAAGATTTTTTAAAAGAGCACTAGCTGGTATATTGTTATGGTTCTATCTGTGGGGCAGGTGACACTATCTTGAATCAGAAGACAATAAAATACGGGTCTGTGCCTGTCCCTAACCTGATGACATTGGGCAAAATATGTCACAATCCTGAACTAGATGTCCCCATCCGTGAGATGGGGATTGGAATGGTACCTACCACACAGAGTTGCTGTATTAAGTGAGATAATATACAAAGAAACTAACACTTGATTATGATGCCTTCTGTCTATGTGTGTAAGTGTGCACATATGTTCATACTTTCATATTAGTCAGTTTTTGGTTTACCGAGAAGCTACGCATTCGACCGATCACTTATTGATCACTTATAAATCACAGTACTGCGCTGTGGGGCAATGAGCTCTCAAGATGTTTAGAATCTGGATAAGAAATAAGAGAAGACAAGAGCCCAGCAAATCAGGAAGAGTACAGATGAAAAGTAAATAAAGATGCTAAATGCAGACCATCGTTGGCTGCAAACCCTGACAAGAGTACAGGGTCCCCGAGGACTGAAACATTCACAGAAGTTGTGCTTCGTAGGCAGGGCTGTGGAGAGTGACTATGTTTTGAATGGGGGAAGACATTCTAGCTATAGAATCATCAGGAGCAAAGGCATGCTGTGGAAGCAGGAAGAAACTCAGACCGGCAGGGATGACCAGCCAGTGGGAACTGGCTGGATAGCAGAGGAAGGTCAAGCATTCTTTTCATGGATGTCACCATTGGGCCCAACACCGATGGAGTCCACCTAGTCATTCCTCATAGATTCTTGCTTCTTAAGGTAGCAGTTGTGATCAATAGTGCTTGGGGACACCTCATTAACATGTGATCTACACTGTGGCCTGCCCTTTCCCTGGGTGGCTTTGGTGTGCCAGGTAGGTAGACATCAAGAAAAGTTATGAAGAAAGTCGACAGCACGCAAGATATCCGGCCAGATCATTCTAATTATGAACATAGGATAAAACACACATGTAAAGAGAATGCATCTTTCTAGAATAGGATAGCTGTGTGTTTTAAGAAAAACATGTTTTTTCTTCAAAAACAGCGTAATAGAAACAGACCTCTGGGCGACATTCGCTGTTGCCAACACAGGTGGGGTTTTGGTGAAGTCGGTGTGTGTGCAGAGCGGTGTTTGGAAAACCTGAAATCATGATTTGACTGTGCTTTGCCTGCCTCAGACAGGCCCACTCGGCCCTGGCGAGCAGGCGGCATGCTATTTCCCGTATGCCTGGCAGGTTACCCACCATAGTCTGATCCCGCTCCATCAAAGCAGGCATGATGGGTTCAACGATTTCTTCCTTTAATTCCTCTTCCTCATCTTCTTTTTTATTCATGCCACATGTGTCTCCATTTATTCCTCATCAGCCTGACTCTTGGTGTAAGTTTCACGATTTCTCTCCCCAGTGACGGATGACTCTTGCTCCTCAGACCTCTGGGTGCCCCCTGCCTTCTTGCTAAGTGGCAGGGCAGGCACCACCCTGAGAGGTGAGTTGGCTGCATCTACAATGTAGAATTACACGAAAAGAAAAATATAAATTCGGATGTGAAAAAATGGTGCCAATCTATGACAATGAGATTAAGTCATAGCTATATAAGGTTTTTATACGTTCACAAACACAGCTGATAGAAACAAGGAGAGCTGTCTGTTTCCAGTCCGGTACCTGACAGATCTTTAGGAAGGTGAGGAGGAAAGACGGATGAGGATGTCTCTGTAGGAGCTCCCACCAGCGTGAGCTCCCTGGACCGGGCACTGGGTCTCTTTCACTTCTTGGGCCCTACTAGGGTGCCGAACACATCTTAGATGCCCGCTTAGAGCTTCGTGTGCATGAGTAAATGAACACACTCCAAAAGGGTTTCATGGATTGGTGACACCTTCAAGCAGATACGTAGCCTTTGGAAGCCTAACTTCTAGATTTAGCAGAGGATCATTTTGGCTCTGTATTGTCCCTGGACCCATCTCCAGTTTTGGTAGTTTGATGTTTCCCTTGAAATACAACCGCTATTTGAGACCCGAAACCGGAAAGTACCTGTGTAGCTTTTGCTCATGAAATACTATTGGCGGCTGCAATGCCTTTTTCTTCCCAGAGTTTTCTTCTTTCAGACTCCTTGCCATTATTGTTGGACTTAACTTTAAAATACCTTCAGACGGATGCCTGGGTGGCTCAGTCGGTTAAGTGTCAGACTCTCAATTTTGGCTCAGGTCATGATCTCATGGTTCAGGAGATCGGGCCCCACGTTGGACTCTGCACTGACAGCTTGCTTGGGATTCTCTTTCTTTCCCTGTCTCTCTGCCCCTCCCCCCTCCTCAGAATAAATAAATCAACTTTAAAAAATTTGAAAAACTTTTTTTTAACATTTATTTGTTTTTGAGAGACAGAGAGAGACAGAGCATGAGCAGGGGAGGGGCAGAGACAGAGGGAGACACAGAATCCAAAGCAGGCTCCAGGCTCCAAGCTATCGGCACAGAGCCTGATGTGGGGCTCGAACTCACAAACCGTGAGATCATGACCTGAGCCGAAGTCGGACGCTTAACCAGCTAAGTCACCCAAGTGCCCCAACTTTAAAAAATTAAAAAAAAATAAAATAAAATACCTTCAGAGTTTTAACCAAAAAAATTTATAGGAATTAACAGCATTTAGCAAGTGGATATTCAAAATACATACCTATTTATTTTCTAGATAAAGTATGCATAACTTCTCACAGGACTAAATAGAAAAAAGTGTTACATTTGAGAAAATTCACATTGAAACTTTGCCATAGTAATGTCCTTGGGGCTATTGTTATTTTTAAAAAAAGAAAGAAAGGTCTATTTGTCTCATGTTCTAAGTAAGAATGGGTGGGGGATACAGGCATTTTCTTTGACTACAAAAGAATCATGGTTTGTGTCATTCAAACATTTTTTTCTCTCTCTCTCCTTTCTACTAACCAAAGAACAGAACAAAACAAAACAAAAACTCTAAAAACAAAACAACAACTCACAAGAATACCAGCATCAACAACAAAAACAACAATGAACAAGAGGTTTTAAGTGGAAAGGTACCAAAAGTAGATCAGCAAATGAGAATTTAGAATTTCATGTGGCTTATATAATTCTGAGAAAGAGATGTTTTATATGTTGCTATCAAAGGAAAGTGGGAGAGAGAAAAAAAAGAAAAGAGAGAAAAAAAAAAGAAAAGAAAAAGCTCCGTGTCTGGGTCAACGTTTCTCAACAGAGACACCAGGAGTATTTGGGGTAAGGTGGTCAGTCATGTTTTACAAATACAATAAAAAATTTTGATACAGACTAAAAATGGGTTGCATTCCTCTTGATTAATTGTACATCTTATTCCCACTTCCAAAATTCCTAATGTTTTAAACTTTTTTAAAAGAGGATTTCTTCCTGTTATAGTTTATAAATGTCTCAACGTGTGGGTGTATGGCAAACCATTCCAAATTTACCCTCAGAGAAATATTCTTTAATTTTGCCTGTTCTGGTTCTCCATTTGACTTTTGCATGAGAATTCGTCTGTCTTTAAACACACTCTCTCTCGCGCTGGGTAAAGTAATTACTTCTCATGGCTTTGACTGTTGTTGATGGCCTAGTTTTTACACCCATTCCTGACATTTCAACTACTCTTCAGCCCCATGTCTTAAACAGGGGTAAAAAAATCTGAATTGAGATCTAGTTTCCTCATCTAAGAAAAATAGGATAAATCTTGAACTCAACTGCTTTTCTCTAGCTCCCTTAATAAAGTCAATGATACCATCATTTGCTGAGTGTCTTAGTTTCACAAATATTTGAGTGACTATTTGATACCCATGATGTTAAGTTTTAGTACCAAACAGGTAGAGTCCCTGATCTCATGGAGTTTCATAAGCCAGTGGCAGAAGTGTATTAGTAAAATAACGACACGAATATGAAATGACTAATAGAGATAAAGGCCATGGAAAAACTGTAGATTCTTACAAGTGTATAACATAAAGACATCAGTTAAAAATGACTTTCAAGCCTGCATTTCCTTTAACTCCCACATTTGATCAATCACTAAGACCTGTTGGCTGCGGCCCTATTTTTAAAGTTGCCTTCTATTTCTCGGATTACTCCAACGGTATCCTCATTGGATTCTCTCTGTTGCAGACCATCAGCACGTGGTTTGCCATGTTAATATTCTTAAGTGTCCGTTTCTCTCCTATCACTGGAGAATTGTCAGTGGTCCTCCAAAGTCTGTGGAATCAACTTCAGGCAGATTTCCTTGCCTCAATGTTTTCATTGTACTGATTCGGAACATTTCTAGCACCACCTCCTGATTCAGCTTCATTCACGCTGTCCTCCACACTCAGTTCTGCCTTCCTTCTCTTATTTAACTTGCTCCTTATAGATGTCCATTTTCAAACTGTGAATGCTTGAAGATAGGGGAATCACAGGGGAGGGATGTGGAAAGTGAAGAGGGTGAGGGGTGGGCACTGTTCTCACGGCTCTGCGTTGGATTTCTGTGCAAGATTTCATTGAAAGAAAAGGGTCCGGTGTGAAAAAACACTTGAAAATGTATGTATCGTTGAAGTTTCCAATGAAGATTCATCTTCCCCCAGGAGCGGTTCTTTACTAAGCCTCTCTTCTCCACACTGACTTTTCCCTCTACCTTCAACACTGTGCTCCCGGGTGGGATGCACTTGCTTACCTATTGCCTTGGGTTGTACTTCTAATATACCTGCTTCCTTGAGCCTTATTTTTGTGCTTCTTCTGCATTCCCTCGGTATGTGCTTTATCTTGGTATAAATGAGTGAGTAAACCCATGAACATGTGAATACTCTGGTTATTTTAGCTAGTGGAAAATTTCTGTTTCTAAAATTACACTTTTAATCTATTCTCCATTTTTGGCAACAAAATAAATGGAAATAATAAGTACATCAAAAGTGACACTCTACTTGGAGTCTTGTGCTATATGAGGGTGAGTCTACATAGATGGTCAAGAAATAAAGGAGTGGATGGTGAGGAGTACTTGAGAATGTTCTCTCTGAAACTCCTCCTTCCCTGGGATCGATCTTCTGCCCCTCCCTGTCCTCCTCACTCCCTTCCAAGATTGACACGAACCTGCTGGCTAATCTGTGACATGGAGTTTCAAACTTTGTATCTTACATCCCTTAGGGCAGAATGAAAATCTCTTTTAAGTCCAAGGTCTAATTTGGTAAGTTGTAATAATGTGAGTTTAATTGGATCACAAGTATTGTTATCGCTTATTATTCAAGCCTGTTCCTAAACTATAAGGGGACACTTTTTTGATATATCTCAAATACCCAACTGGTAACAAACAACAAAGAGAACAAGTCTCTGCAGTGGCTTCTCCACTGAGCCCAAAAAACCACATCTGATAAGCTATGTAATTTGCTATAGCAATTTGTGCCAAAAATAAAGGCACACTTTTGCAGAGTCGCGCATTTCTAAGAAAAACCAAACTCCGCCTCATGCTAATCCAGCTTCTTTTCTTTCTCTTTCGAACTTGAGGTTCACGGCCAAAAAATACCAGGTTGAGTCTTAGTCCCATGCACCAATTCTATTGGCATCCCTTGGCCAAATGGCGAGGCCCATTCTCTGCTCGTCCCCCTAGCCTCTCTCCCCGTCACACTGAAACATGAAGGGTGAGCAAAGGCAACAGCAGTGGTCTGTTTTACAACACCCCAATAACATGATGTCTTTAACAGCACAGCGGATTCTTGGCTGATGGCCCTGGTTAAAGGAAGAGAGCCACAGAATCTTCGAAGTCATCAATTTTAATGAGCACTGCAACTATTCCAGTAAACTAGATCCCTTTATTTTTGATTGCTTCACAAAGAAACCTGATACATCCAAGACATTTATTCCTTTTTACTTCAGCACCAGGACAGGAACTTGTTTTTTCACCACCCGTATTAAGCCCCCAGTGGTGATAAAAATTCCTGTGCAGTCTTTTTGGAGGCAAAGAGTAAAAGAAGCTACACAGAAAAAAAAAAAAAAATACAAAGTTTGAAAAAATTCAGGCTTATTTTGGCTCGGAGGTTAAACACGAATTGTTTGAGTTCCCTTTCAAAGTTGGAGTCTGCCAAGGTATCTCATAAGGTTGGTTAGTTTCGTGGAAGTTAAAATAGAAATAAGAAATTTCATCTGCATTTTCAAAGGCAAAGGATACTCAGTGCTGTGTGTGTGTGTGTGTGTGTGTGTGTGTGTGCGCGCGCGCGTGGTTGTATGTGTATGAGGAAGAAATGGGCAGATAAATAAAGCCAGAAGCAGTTAAGAAGTCACTTACAGTAAAATATTTTGAAGGAATATTCTGAACTTTCTGCGAAAGTCACTCTAGAGGTACTAAGTAATTCCTGAGGTTCGTAGTGAGATAAAAACAGGTAAATTGCTCGAGATGTTTGTGTCTCAGAGAAAACAACAACCCGGCTTTTGCTTCTAATCTTTTTCATCTTTGTGCAAACTCACTGAACTCTCATTCCAGATCTGAAGGCAACAGGCAGGCATTTGTTTTAACTCCTTAAGTAAACTCAACTTCTCGAATCATTAAAGTTGCAAGTCCTTGTATTTTTCAATCAAAAGAAATTCTTCCTCTTCTCTGTTAAAAAATCCTTTAAATACAGGGGGGGAAAAACCAGCTCAGAAAAAAATTACGCAAATGGCAAGGTAGTGACAGGGCATCTATCAAAGTGGCTCTGGAAATTCCAATTTTTAAAGTGCTATAAAAATATCATTATTAATGATGATTGACTGGGTTTTCAGAGCCAGGATATTTCAAGGCTGCTAAGTTGGAGTGGCGTGAAAAAGTGGGGGTGCTAAAATGGCTTCAGGGTTCCCTCACTTTGTTTCTTCATTGATTTTTAAGTAACATGTGAGCACACTCAAATTGATGATTTTCATTTTGAAGTAGTTTGGCCTCTGTCATGGAGGGACTTCATCTCTTCCCGACCTTCAGTGTCTAATTCATCTTCATCAAGTCCCCGGCAGGAAGATTTGGATCTTATTACTTTTTGTTTTACAGTTTTATCGTTTACAGGAAATTGGGACCCAGAGAAAAAGGGAGAGGAATCTACCCAAGTTTTCAGTAAAATGACTCAATGGGAGAAGATATGCCTTCCCTCATGGATCTCGTAGAAGCTCCTGGATGGGGCGGCCCTAGGAGATGGGACAGTTGAGACCATCATCCGCTACTCCCTTGAGATCATGTTTCTTTGCTTGTTCGTTTTTGTTTCTTTCACATTCCTGAAAGACCTTAGCTCCTGGTTTTTGTAAATAAGATACCTTGTACCTGTGGTCCTTATTTTACAGATGGGGAGATTAAGGCTAGAGGAAACACATACAGGACGGGCAAAACCATATTCGATTTTGGTGTGGTTAGCGGTTCCCATGAGAGGCTTCTATTTTGCACTATTTTCAGTCACTGCCAAGACTGGGCAAAATGACAAGGATGATTTTGTAGAGTGTAACTAACATGTGCTTGAAGAACTTTACAGACACAATATCCTGTTTAGGTAAGGCCCAAGACCCAAGCTGGAGAACTTCTTTGTGGACGCCGGGAAACACATGTCCCCACTGACAAAACCGATCATTTACTGAGCAACGAGGTTTCCCTTTCGACCCGCTAAAGCTTCTTTCTTCGCTTTCAACCCCCTGCTTTTGACAGCTAGCCTTGCTACATCCTTTCTGAAGACGCACACGTTCTCCAGTCCTCTGGGAAGATACTAGTGTGTCCTTTGACAGTGTGCCCAAGAGGGAGAGAAAGAAGAGCTTGAGCAACTGTGAACCAGGCAGTTTTTGTTTGTTTGTTTGAAAAAAGATCTGCCAACCTAGCCAAGACATCTTGTCGAAGTTACAAGACTGTCAGTCTTTATAATCGCTCTTCATTGTTTCTTTTCTGGACCCTGCATTTTCACGGAGGGTAGATAATCTTCGGCATTATCCTCATTGGCTCAGTTTTGCTTTCAGTCCCTTGGGGTCCTGCTGACTCTATAAATGTTCAACTCCTAAATCCAGTGCTGGCTCACCCAGGAAAGGAAAAAGCAAATTGAACAATAAAATTCAAGCTGTAGCTTCCGTTGTGACTCAAGAGCAGAAAATGTTTTTAAGAGCCAAGAGCACATAAGTGCCATTAATCACCAAGAATTTATTATTTCTCATTGGGGGCCCCAAATAAACACCATTTTGCCCAACTTCATTACTATCTGGAATTTGAAAAGCTTTTCGAAAATAATTAACTGACTGAATATTTACTGAGGGTTGACCATTTCAGAAGCTCTTTCATAGAAATTACATATGCCAAAACGGAGAAAGTAGCACTTTTTTCTTCTTTTCTTTTCTTTTTAATTTCTCCCTTGTGTTTCTCTTCCTTTCCTTACTGACCCTCGCTGTGTCAGCCTTTCTATGCATGATCTGTTTGCTGTGATCTATGGAAAACTCCCACCTCAGGAATTTGAAGCTTGTGGTAAGTCTTTTTATTTTGTTGAGTCCAGGCTATAGATTATTTTTGTTTTGAGAACACCTTAAAGGCTCGTAACATGGCCACAGTTTTTTATTCTTTGAGCTACATAAATAAATTGGGCCATTTTGCGGGGGAGGGGTTTTTGCAGGCATATGGTCAGGACACTCTTCTGTATTCCTGAAATATTAGCATTATTTGGGTGTTCACACAATAGATGGATAGGTTCAATCCTTCCTTCCTCCCTCCCTCCCTCCCTCCCTTCTTTCCTTCCTTCCTCCTTATCTCCTTCCCTCCCTTCCTCCTTTCCTTTCCTTTTCTTTTTTCTCTTTCTTTCTTTCTTTCTTTCTTCCTTTCTTTCTATGTTCCTTGTGCAGTCAATAAACATTGAAAGAATATTATAAATTCATTTGTTGGTAATTCTTAGAATACATTAGAATAATTGATTTGGGGAACCTGAGTAAATATTTATCATAACAAACCCATGTTTCTCGTTTCCTGTGGAAGAGAGCTGCATTTTCCTTCATGCATAAAGATCATATCAAAAGCTTATGTTAAACAATAGTTCTAAGTCCATTCTCTGGTCTTGGGGGACATTACTTCCTGAGATAGCTAGACTACAGTTTAACTAGAATATTTAAGATGCAAGTAAGAATTTTTCAAAAGTTTCTTTTTCTCGGTTGGGATTAACAACTTTAATAGAGCAGAACATTGTAATTTCATATGCTCCATCCCAATAGGGAGCTAATGGAGAAAGACCACTGCATTTGTTGAACACCTATGGTTTGCCAGGCTCAATGTGTATTTTCCCCACAGCCCTGCAGGGTGGGCATCATTATCCCTATTTCACAGATGAAGAAACAGAGGTTCAGAGGAAGTAGATGATCTAACCAATGTCAAACACATAATAAGTAGCAGCACTAGGAAGATCTATGTGGTTCCAAATCCATGTTTTTTCCATTATAACCTATTATTTCCTATAGGTGAGAAGGCTAATTTAATATTTACCAGTATTGCCTACCTACACAGGTAAATGCACAAAGAATACTAAGTCTTCCAGTGGTCTGCCAACCTTTGGCTAACCCATCTCTCCAAGAATCTTCAGGATGAGCAGAGTGTCTTCTTTGCCTCACTGTTCTGCCTAAGGGAAATGAGAAGTTCAGAGAGGCCACTCCAGAATTTCAGCCAATTGCCGAGTGTTCAAGCTGAGGAGATGAAGCATATGCAAACACTGCGGTATCAGCTGCAAGGAACTAAACCAGAGTCAGCCTGAGTTTTCCTAGGATCTTCAGGTGTGGTCTTTTTATAAGGTGTTGAGTCAAGACAACCTCACTTGACAAGATCAGAACAAGTGCTTGGTGGGACTGGGGTGGTTGTGGCCCAAAGTGCAGTTGGAAAATAGGCAGACTTATTTTCTGGGATAGAGGTTTCCTTTTCAGAGCTTCTGTCTCTACTATGGAAATTCCTCTTTTGTCTGTACACCGGACCTTCATATTATTTCTACTTTACCCTGAACACCATCTGATCTGGTGAGCTATCACTTGGGAAGAATCTAAACAGTTATATCATCGCTTGCAGGAATGACTGATGGTAGAATTCCAACAATCAAAGTAGGCAAGTGAAGAAACTTCAAAGCAGCACAGGTTTCTTAACACCCTTCCATGTTTAAGACATAAGTGACCGTTCATTCATGAGCCATTCATGGGTAAGACTGACCCTGGAGGTTGATGGAGGAAGGCTAATGTAGGTGGCAGATGGGTGTTTGACCAGAGTGTACCTCTGGGAAACAAACAAACACACAAATAAACAAACAAAACAAGAGTCCTTTGGCTGGCATGTTGCTGCTCTGTTATCTTCCACATCACTCTACTATGGACTCTGGCATTTGGATTGAAGCTGACTATGGGGGTGGGGGTGAAGGTGGGGAGTTGGGGGCCGGTGGGTGGAAGTATTTTCTTTCCTGCAGCTGGGTTCTCAGCCTCTGTAGAAGAAGGCCAAAATGATTCTTTCGCCTATTATAACTTGGTCAGAGATACTTCCTAGAGAAGAAAGAGTGATTATGAATACTGACAGCCTTAGGCAATGCAGTATAACAGTGAAGCACAATTAAAAAAAAAAAAAGTCCATTGACTGTCTGTGATGCCAATAGGAGCTGATGAAGTTTTCCTAAATCTGTTTCCATATCTATTGCTTCCTGGAAGCGTTTTTGAAGTCCAAAACCTTTAGTTGTAGAAGTCAGGAAGGTTCCTGGAGTGTCAGCAATTTACCTATCTTCTTACTTATTGTAGGTAACTAGGGCAGAAGGACATTGCCAGTTTATAACATGATCCATGGTGTATGAAAACATTTTCTTTTTTTCTTTTTTTAAAAATTTGTTTTTAATGTTATTTATTTTTGACAGAGAGAGAGACAGAGCATGAGTGGGGGAGGGGCAGAGAGAGAGGGATACACAGAATCCGAAGCAGGCTCCAGGCTCTGAGACACCAGCACAGAGCCCGATGCGGAGCTCCAACTCACAAACCGCGAGATCGTGACCTGAGCCGAAGTTGGACGCTCAACCAACTGACCCACCCAGGTGCCCCTGAAAACACTTTCTAAGAAGGAGGTTTCTTCTACAGCCATTCCAGAAGCACTGCTACGTTATCTAGAAGGTGAAGAAATACTGAAAATAAAGCCACTGTTGCAATCTGTTGTGGGGTAGGTAGATGATGTATTTCTTTTGTGCTTGAGGGGTTGGCCAGCAATGTTTGTGGTAATTATAACTTGTTTCTTGCTTAGAGGAGAAGGGGAAAGGGCTTGAGGAAAACTTCTGTATATTCCACACTGGAAGAAGGATGTGTTGAAGAACTAACACAAAAAAATAAGCCAGATGAAAAAACGAGGAGGAGAAGGGAAATCTTTGTCAACAAGTAGATGCGATGAACTAAGTATCTTTGTCCATTGGTAGAAATTAGGCTTATTCATATTTCTTTTTGATTTGATTTTTAAACTTGTATCCTTCCATTAGAGCATTACTCTAGTTGTTTTACATTGATTTCTCTAAGTTAGCCTCCCTCTAGTAGGTTATGAACGATATGAGGTCATGCATCATCTTTTTTTGTATCCTTAGCATCCAGCTGGACACAGAATAGGTTTGCAACAAGGGAGCAATGAATGAGTGAGATTATTTTTTAGACTCTAGAATTTTAATTCTACAACAGTCACTCCTTGGGAATGGGTCGCCCTTGTGGGTCACCTGAGAGAATGTAGGGGGTGAATAGAAGCAATAAGCTGACATGAGTTAGGCTAGATTATTGACTAGTTAAGAAGTGCAAGCCCCCCCCCCTTTTTTTTTTTACTGTCATTGACAATCTGAAACATGAATACAGGGAATCTAGTCAAAAATGATACCTTGAGACAAAGAAGGTGTCACAAGATTGGAGGCTGTCACAAGAACAAGATTCTGGAAAGATGTGCTCATAGCAGGGCTGGCTTTATGGAAGCCTAGCCTGTGTAGTCTCATAGAATCCTATCATCAGAGGGCCCTGTATTTGATTTATGCTGTCCTCTTGCAGTCTTGAGATTCTTATTATTTTTTGAACAAAGTGTCCCACAATTTCATTTTGCATTGGGCCCTGCAAATTAGGTAGCTGGTCCTGGCTGCTAATAAGATGATGGGAGACACAAGGGCCAAGATCAGAGAAGCTGCAATGGATAATATCTCCAAACAACAGGGGAAGAAGCAAGCATTGGTTGTAACTAGAACTCATCTTACCTGGCCCCTGAGTGTGTTGCAGGCACTGTACAGGGTGGATTTCCCAGAAGGGTGAATGATGGGACCACTGGTCAAGGACAGGTATCCTCTGGGGGAGGGGTGTTCAGGAAGTTAATCAGGAAGACCCTTTTCTCTCTGGGGTAATGTGAGAGACAAAAAGAAGGACTTACAGGGTTGGACGACTGGGCTGGTCTCAGAAAGAGTGAGGACTTGCCTTGAAATTCAGAGTAAAATAGCCTGAAGGGCAGAGAAGGGATCTTTAGGTATTTCTATTGTCTGTCTCAAAATAGGGCCCCATTGGAATGCCAGATGGAACAACCTGCAAAGCCCCACACCAGGGACAAATTTTAGAATGTAAGTTGTAGAAGACACTAAAAATCCAGAAAACCTCACTCTGGCTTCTAAATATACCAGATAGAAAGGAAGTCGTTAATGGGGTGCCTGGGTGGCTCAGTTGGTTAAGCATCAAATCTTGATTTTGGTCAACGTCATGATCTCACAAACCCTGCATCGTGCTTTGAGTTGACAGTGTGGAGCCTGCTTGGGATTCTTTCTCTCCTTCTCTCTCTGCTCATCCCCTACTTGTTCTCTCTCTCTCTCTCTCTCTCTCTCTCTCTCAAAATAAATAGGTAAACATAAAAAAAAAAGAAAAAGGAAGTCAGAATTATATGCTAAGGAGAAAATAGCTAGGAAAACTTTTTTTTTTCTTTTTTTTAAAGAAGTTTGAATATCTTGGTCCTATGGGGAGGAAGATGTTTGGTACTGTAAGGTGACTCCAGAATTGTCACTGGGAGTAGCCTGGACTATAACAACTGTGACCCAGCTGAGGATGAGCAAGAGGAAATTAAACTGGGTGGAAACTTTGTGAGGTTCTTCTCCTGGAGGGCAATTCCAGACATACTCAAGTGGAGGCATTTTCCAGCCTCTAAGAGATTCCAAGAGATTCCTGGGCATTCAAAAAGTGATGGAACTGTTATCTCAATCAAATAAAAACATACGCATCATAACTATTTGATAGTGAACTCTCTGTTGGTTGGGAGGACGTGGCCATGCATAAACTTGGAGTATTCATGGGCCTATGTTCTATAGCTTCTCAGAGCAGGCCTCCAGATATGATAGAGAACCTGCCAAGATCACCAACCTCACTGACCCCTGCCACTGTGATGGTTCATGTGGGAACAAAAATTGTAGTCACAGGATCTGCATCTCTAGGATTAGGTAGGAAAGGGAAAACATTTAGGGTGGGGTGGGATGTTTTTTGTCCTCTTCCCGTTTGTGTTCATGACTCTAGAAGAGAAAGGAGGGTAATAGCTGGTTACATAGAAGGTATCTAAAGGAAAGAATTTGTCTTCTGGATCATGCTAGGAATGTCAGTAAGATGAACAACTAAAAATGGAAAAGGGCCCTGGATCAAATGGAGAACATATTTAATAAAGAAGAATGGATAAAAGGGAAGAAGAAAAACCAAGACTAACTACCAGGGAGCTAATAAGGATAGTCGGCATGGCAGAGAAGGGGTTTGTATAGCGGAGGTGGTCCTTTTGTAATTATTCTTTCATTTATTCAATGAATAACAGAGATGTTCACTAAGAGTAATATTTATGACCTTGGGAAACTATGTATGTCAACTCAGAAAAGGAGGTGGCAAAGTAACTCAAAGTTTTAAACCAAAGTTTTAAACCAAATACACACACACACACACACACACACACACACACACATATATATATATATTATTGAGAGGACAAGGCTTTAATGGGATAAAACTCAGCCTAAAAATATCAAGAGAAAAAATACTTTATTTAAAATCTGATATGGTAGAAGGAAAATAGAATGGTGCTACATATAACTAAGGTATACATTTAGATGAAAACAAAGGTCAAACAAAAGAGACATAAGCCAATTTGCTGTCATAAAAATATACCACTCAGACCACTTGGGAAGAGGAAACATACAGATATTATGTTTTTGGGGCTAAATGTTAGTATAAAGTAACCCTTTGCAGTAATGAGAGAATGTGACTACCTTTTGGAAAAATAACTTTGATAAAACTGAAGTATTTGATATGTGCTTAATTTTTAATGTTGACATTTCTAATCCTCAAAATGATGTCCCGGACAAGGGCAAATTGTTACTGGTATGTAACAAGATCGAAGTAAGTGTTTGGAAACTTTTATAGCAATTCTCATTATCACCATATTTAAATTTTATTTTATAAAATTAAACCTAATTCTTCACTGCAGATGCTTGAGAAGCACTCTCTTAGTTCATGACAAAATAGAATTCAAAAAGTGTACTGCTCCTTAGAATGCAGTTCATTAGGGAAAGGAATCTAAAGACAAAATGAAAGAATGGGAGAATTTGAGTGTACATTTGGGAATTATTCCAATGGGACAAATGAGGGAAATCATCTAAAAAGTAGTGTGATTATATTAGCAGCTCTCCCAATGAGAAAAAGGAGGGACCCCTTTCTATTGAGTATTATATATTGGACTGTTCTATTTAAATATCTTTTTTAATCTTCACCCTTCAGATAAATGATACTATTCTAATTTTTTTTAATGTTTTTATTTATTTTTGAGACACAGAGAGACAGAGCATGAGTAGGGGAGGGGCAGAGAGAGAGGGAGACACAGAATCTGAAACAGGCTCCAGGCTCTGAGCTGTCAGCACAGAGCCCGACGCGGGGCTTGAATTCACAGACTGTGAGATCATGACCTGAGCCGAAGTCGGACACTTAACCGACTGAGCCACCCAGGCGCCCCAATACTATTCTAATTTTTATGAAAGGGAGGGAGGCTCAGTGACTTTAGTGGGTTGCATGATGCCCCCCCCCAAAAAAAAGATGTGTCCACATCCTAATCCCCGGAACCTGTGAATGCTACCTCATATGGCAAAAGAGGTAATTAAGCAAAGGATCTGGAGAAGAGGAGCTTATCCTAAATGGCTCCTAAATGCAGTCACATGTATCTTTATAAGACAGACACACAGAGGAATAGATGAAGAGGTGATGTGACCATGGAAACAGAGACAGGAGATGGCCAGAAGCCAAAAAAATGTCTGGAGCCCCTAGAAGCTGGAGAAGGCAAGGAGCAGATTCTTCCTAGAGCCTTTGGAGGGATTGTGGCCTTGCAGACACTTGGTTTTGGCCTCTGGCTTCCAGAATTCTAGAAGAATAAATTTCTGTTGATTGTGAAACCACCTTGTTTGTGGTAATTTGTTACAATCACCTTAGGAACTTAATATAGTGACTTAAAGAATCTTCTAGAAAATGGAAAGTGCGATATTTAATTGCAGGGTTAACTCCAAAGCCTTTTACTATGACCTATCACATTACCAGCCTCCCAGACCTTATCATGCTGGGATCAAATGGTGAGAGGGCTGGGGACGTTTGTCTACTGACTTTACCTGGTTTCTCAAAGCCTCCATTCCCTCAACTGAAAACGAAGTGTCAGAAGCCAAATCAACAGTTTTACTGAGAGGATTGAACATGATGCTGTGTGTGTAAAGTTCTTCGCAAATTGTAGAGCTCTATTCGAATACTAATTACTAAGACATATTCCACCCCCCACCCCCACCCCGGGAGACAGAAGAGGTGATGCTGGCCACCCCCTTTCCATTCACTAACTATCTGTTGCCGATGCAAGGGCACTGGGTTGCCTACTGTTTTGCCATCGCAGATGGTAACATGAACCTACACCTCTCTCTGGACGCACGGTCCTAATGTCACGTGCCTGCAGGAGCAACAGGACAACCCTGAACTTGTTGAGCAATTTCTTTTTGAAAGAAAACCTCAGAGCTACCCTGCCAGAAGAAAATAGTTGTTTCCAGGAGATATTTTTTTCAGTAGTCAGAGGGATAATACTAAATAACTCCGTTCAACAGGTGAGTTCATTTCTTCTTGTTTATTTACACCCTGCCTTGTTCCAGAAAGGGTTTAAGGTGGATTACCTATTAATACCATACAAGATAAAATAAAGTGAGAAGTAAGTGGTGAGGAAAGTAGGACAACAGGAAAATGAGACTTAGAAAAATAAAGGAAATCAGGAGTGGGTTAGACTGTTGAATAAGGTCTCCTGCCCTTACGAGGGTTGACTACACAGTCATCCGTAAGCTTTCTTGCTGTTCATACAAAAAAAGGGCTTTAAGTCAAGGACCCCAGCAACATCCTTTAGGATGTAATTTGAGTCTCTCAGGGCACCACCATGGCAGATCAAGGCCCCGACGATCTTGACCCTGGGCATAACAACAATCATTTTAGCCTGAATTGAAGATAAATCAGTAAAGCATCAATGAAATTTGTGTCTCTGAGGAACATAACTTCCTGATGTCCTATCTAATATAAACTAGGTATAAAGTTTACATTTGCAGAAACCATTGACAAACTAACTGTGCTGGATGACTGTAAATCAGATCCATCAAAGGGGATGTCTACCAAACGCGGTGACGTGGGTTTCGGAAACGTTCATCTGCAGCCCTTCCTTTTTGGCACTAATCAAGGGAGGTTTGATCCGCAGCCACTCTGTTCATGGCAATAAACTCAGTGTCTGCTTATAAGAGAATGTCTATTCATCTCTTCTCCAGAACAGGGGAAATACATTGTTTATAGAAAAGTGTCATTAAATTATTAAAATTCACATGGAAAAGAAAAGGCAGTCCAAGCACATATTTGTTTTTACCCCACTGAAATCACTACTTGAAGACTAATTCAGTTACTGTTTCGGTGTGAATTGTAAGCTAATTCCTCACGGGGAGCCCTTTATGATGTTGCAATGCTTAAAATAAAAGCATTTAAAAGGGCTAAATTACACTTTTTTTGTGTGTGTGAAAATTGATGGTGGGTAAGTAACTATAGCCATTAAGCCCCTTTAAACCTGAATTCTCTCTCTCTCTCTGTTCCCTGGCAGGAGTTGGCAAACTTTTTCTGCAAAGGGCTAGATAATAAATATTTTAGGCTTTGTGAGCCCTGTGTTCTCTGTTGTGACTATTCAACTCTGCCATTGTGATAAAAAAAAAAAAATAGCCATAGACAATTCATGAGCTAATGGGTGTACCTACATTCTATGAAAACCTTATTTATGAAAACAGGTGTCAGGGCGATTTGGCCCATGAACCATAGTGTGCTGGCCCTTGCTCTATGATGTAGAACTGCCGGGTTTTAAGCCCTTGTTTAAAGGTCTCACCGTCTTCCAAACTGTTTTCTTTCTTTTTTTTTCTTTTTAATTTTTTTTTTAACATTTATTTATTTTTGAGACAGAGAGAGACAGAGCATGAACGGGGGAGGGTCAGAGAGAGAGGGAGGCACAGAATGGGAAGCAGGCTCCAGGCTCTGAGCCATCAGCCCAGAGCCTGACGCGGGGCTCGAACTCGTGGACCGCGAGATCGTGACCTGAGCTGAAGTCGGACATTTAACCGACTGAGCCACCCAGGCGCCCCTTCCAAACTGTTTTCTAAGAGAAATTTTGGTTTGAGAGTGTGCCTCCCTGAAGATGATGGGAAGGCCTTCCTTTTGGGTGAGAAGACCCTAATTTTTGAAATAGACCGTGGCCACCTGCATACCAATTATTTAAGCATGGAGCTCTTTATCGCATCAGTAAGACAGAAAACCCATATGCTTGACTTCCAGTCAAGCCTCAGCCTCGATGTATCAGCAGTCTGGCCACTTGTCAAGATCTGCCTAAACACAGATAAGGGAATGAACATAATGGTCACAATCATGAATTCATTACTCTTGATTTAAAAAATTTCAGCTTTGTATGAAGCCAGGTTATAAGAACATTTATTTATACGTGCTCAATGTTACGTTATGTTTTTCCGAAGTACCCTCACAGAAAGACCGTCTGACAGCACAGCTTTATCTTTTATTAAGGATCGTATGTAACAGGGACCGTTTAGAGAACATATTTCTTCTTTGGTGAAATTGCTGTTGAAGACACTTTCCATGAGCTTGTTTTGTGTCCCTTATGTAAAACTCTGTCGGTGACCCCTCTTTGAGTTTAGTGCTGTGGCAAAGTGTGTCTATTGTTACACTTCCTGTAATTAACCAGCGAGTGCAATGTATCTCCTCCTGTACTGCTTTCCCGTCCAGTTTTCTAGCTGGTTCCAAAAAGTAAAGCTAAGTATATGTTGCACTGCACAGATTATATTTAGCCAAAGTTTTCTTACCCATCCATCTTTTCTTTTTCATTCTTGATCTCTTCATCTTTTTCTAGTTTTGCTGGATCTGATTGTACTTGTATCTTAATATAGAATATCATAGGTTTATAAATAACAAATAAATAATAAAATTTGGGCTGGTTGAAAATGTTAAAGACCACAAAAGGACATTTTCTGTGTTTGAAAATAGAACAGGAAGTGATCACCAGGCTGCCTGTGGCAGATGGTGTAATGATAACAGACAATAAAACTATTAAATTCATATTTTGCTTTCAAATTCTGCAGCAAGGAAAGTGGTCTGCAGGCTAGAAGGATAAGAACAAATAACACCTTGAATTTTTTTTTTTTAATCTTTGTTTTTGGGGGATTTTTTTTTTCCTTTATACCTTGTCTCATTGTATTTTCACCCTGTGAGGTAGTCACACTAGTTATTATTATCCTCCTTTACCGAGAAGGAAATCGTGACTCAGCGTTAAATGACTCGTCCACATTCACAAACAATGCAAAGAGACAGTTGACTGCAACTGTCTGTAAATGAGTGGAAGTAAGATAAAGCCTGGTCAGGATAAATGAATTTTAGTTGCCATCGCTGAGTGCAAGTGATGCCAGGCTACTCAGAAAACTGGGGTGCTGGGCAAATAGTAGGTGCTCAAAATATCCTTTTTTTTCATGAATGAATAGGAACTGAGGACAAATCTCAGTCATTGCTGAGATATTGCAGAGACCAAAAGGTGAACGATTAAGGGAAGTCTCAATGCATTTTTCAAAAAGAGGGATAAATACCACAATCCACAAACAGGTCAATTATTCTCAGAGGCCATCCCAGAAAAAGTCAAGAATAGATTTTTAAGCTCATGGTTTGTGAATATTAATAAAGCAATGTGGTGGTTACTAGGAGTGAACATAGGTCTATAAGGAATGTCATGTTACGCTAGCTTAATTTACTTTCTTGCTTTTGAAATAAAGCTACTTTAAAAGACCAGAGGATTGACTGGGAAAATTAAATTTTCACAATAATATCCTAAAAATAGAATGACTTGTTGAACACTTCCTATATATGCCAGGCACTATTTGTTTTATTTCATTTACTCCCGTAATGATTCCAGCCGGTAGGTACTTTGTTTATCTCCCTTGTCACAGATAAGAAACAGAGGATAGTTAAAGCAAGTCTTGTACTCAAAGTCATATTGCCAGTGGGTGACTGGGCTGGAATTGAAGCCAGATTTAGCTGGCTCAAAGCTGTTGATGGTAACTACCGCACCATATTGTGTTGACACACAGAGGGCTCATGAGGTCTTGAGGCTAAGGATACACAGGCTGGGTCATAATACCTTTAGGCAGATTCACAACAGGTTGAAAACAAACCTAAAGCATGTTGCTTGCTCTTTTGGTCTTAATTTGCTTCACATTTGAATCGATGAAATAAAACCGAGTCTTATCACTACCATTAATTCACGTTTGCATAGTGTGTCCCATTGTACAGATCTTTCACATAGCTTGTCACATTTGATTCTCATGCTTTAACAAGACTTATGACTAGCTCCCACACCTCTCTCTCTCCACCTATCCCCCAATTTTTCTTTACAGTGAGCAGAACTGAGGTTCAGGGAAATCAAATGACTCAATCAGAGTCATATGGTGAATAACTTGGGGATTTTTGTTTTCTGTCCCACTGCCATAGATATGGAGTCATGATTAGAAATAATATCAAGACATGCAAATGCCAGATCAAAGCCATCAAGATGAAGTATGAAGGCGATGAATGTAAAGTCTAACACTGAAGTACAAAGTATGTTTTAAGTTGAGTGTTTGATATAGGCCAACATTTCTTTATGATTGCTTACAATGGTAATTTAAATTTGGCCTGGATGAAGGGAAACATGTCTACATCATGATAAGCAATACTCCCATTAAGCATGGAACTGTTCAAAGCATACATGGGACCCACGTTTTCTGAGCCCAGTATTTACTAAAAACTTGGGCTAAGTAGAGCTAGGACCTAGAGGCAGGTAACTACCGCAGAGGCTGTGGGTTACATGTGATAGTGGAAGGGAAAGAGTAAATAAATAGAAATTCTAGTTCACTGCAAATTTTTGAGAATTAACATGTCGAAGAGCTAAAATAATATTTGTTCTGTGTTGGTCTGGGTCCAACGGGTGCAAGTGTCAGAAAGTCAGATTTGGGCTCCACATAAGGACAATTCTAACCAGTGGGCTCTTCTCAGGGAAATGAGCCTTGTTGTGAAGTTTTAGTGCCGGGTCATGGGAAGCATTCCCTCAGGGGCCGCATGGTCTTTCTTGCTCTTAGAGTCAGGTAAAAAGTGAAATTATAATGGCTTATGGCTCATCCCATCTAATATTAAGCGATTGTTTCTAAACTCACTCTAGGAGGGCAAGGAGGGTTCCCAATTTGGTTTCCACCTAGGTCCAAGCGATGCTGGGTGTATAACAGATACTCAATGACTCTTCATTGAAATGAATCTTCAAAAGGGAAAGAAAAGGACTAGGGGCTGGTGGCGAAATAGGCACCAGGATACATTGTTTCTGACATAATTAACACTCCCTGGATCATTTTTGCGGGACAAGCAAAAGTGAGAAGTTCTAGTCTCCAGTGTTTGCACACACTGTGCCTCTTGCTTGGAATGTGCTTCCTCCTGGATTTTCTCCTGGCTCAGCCTCTTACTGTAGTCAGGTCTGTTCAAAAGGCATTTCATCAGAGAGACATATATCTGCAGTAGCAACCCCTTAAACTCCATCACTGCCCTACACACCTACCCTGCTCTATTACTGCCTAGCATTTTTCATTGCCTGATAATACACACACACATACACACACACACAATGTCTCCCGTCCTTTGAATGTTAGCTCCGTGGTTGCAGAGGTTTTATTTTGTTGTTGCTTGTTACGGATTATATTTTGTCTCCTCAAAATCTGTGTGTTGAGGTCCCAACTCCCAGCACCTCAGAATGTGATGTTATTTGGAAATAGGGTTGTTGCAGATGCAATTCCTTCAGATGAGGTCATACGGAAGGTGGGCCTTAATCCAGTACCATGGGAGCCCTCACAAAAGGGGAAATTTGGACACAGAGACATGCCCACAGGGAAACCGTCATGTGAAGAAGGGAGAGGTTGAGGTGATGCTTTTACAGACCAAGGAAAGCCAGAGTGACAGCCATCTCTCAGAAGCCACAAGAAGGGCATGGAACAGTTTCTCCCACACAGCTCTCTGGAGGAACCAACCCAACTGACACCTTGATCTTGGACTTCTGGCCTCCAGAGCTGTGAGACAATACATTTTTATTGTTTAGGCTAGCTGGTTTGTGGCACTCTGTTACAGCAGCCCTAGCAAATTAATATACTGCTGTATCTCTGTCTCTAGAACCGTGAATAGATAGAGTAAGCATTCAATAAATATTTTTTGAGTGAATGTTGAGTGAATGCATAAATAGATGAATGAATGAATATCTGTTACCTCAGGAAAGTCATCTATTTTTTTCTAATCTTCCATGTTGTCGTTTGTAAAATGACATCCACTACAGTCTAGAAGATTTATCCAGTTCTCATCTATTCTACCACATTCATAAAAAAGAACTCTTGTGACAGAAAAATTGACCATATATTAGAAGTTATCAAGGAAGCTTATTTAATCTGAATCTCTGCTAAAAAACGACAGACATGGTTTTAGGGATGATTGAAATTTTAATTTGACCTGAGGCAAAAGTCCGAAACGAATAACTTCCTGAGTTCGCTTTTAGATTTCAATCCTGTGTTTTTCCTTGACGAATTTATCTATTTATAGAAATCAGGTCAGTGAGACCGTGTGAGTTATAGGCAATGCGGTTTCATTGCACTCCAGGCTCAACTGTCTTTCAGAGTAGAATCTTCCTCACCGAGGAATTGGGCCGTCAGCAAAGAAATGGTATAGAAATCATAGAGCAGAATATAGGACATTGTCTTCATGGTGGAGAAGTTTGGGGGTGTCATTACCTGAGATAATATTAAATTTATCTGTGCGTCTCCAAATAATGGGCTTTGAAGAAGGAGCTGAATGAACAATGAACAGAACCCTGGAGAGGGATCTGGAGGTAACTAGATTCATTAGTCTGGATTCTCTCTGGAAAGCGCCCACTGGCCAGAGTGAGCTTGCATTTTCAGTCCTTTGAGACTGGCCTCCGTGGGCTCTCCAGGGCTGACAGAGGTGATTTTCCAGAAATCCAGTCTGTGCTACAGAGCTCTGGTTCCATTTCCCTTCCTAGATCCCTCACCTTCCAGTGGACCTGTAGGGTCATGTTCTCTGTCTTCTAGCATTCAGAGCCTTTGACCCCTCCTTTGTGAAACTTTTTCAGGTGTCCTATAATTGAAAGTTAATACCTTCCACTTGCTTCTTTTCCCTTCTTCTCTTCCCAAGCTCACATTTCCTGAGATGGCTTTCCTGTGCAGTAAAAGACATTGATACCTCAGTGTGCAAAATGGATAGATTCATAGGCGGTGAGGAAGGAAAACACAGAATTTATAGCCCCAAACAGGAGTTTGACACATCTCCCATAGTCTATTGAGCCCTGTGGGGTAGATGTTTTGAGCTGGAAATTTAGTACTTTTGGCTTCACCAACTCTTGGGTTCCTCTTACTATCTTTCCTTAGCTCAAGTCCGAGAAGCCCAACACAGTGTTAAATATATGAAATCAAAATCAGCTAAGAGCAGAACATGACTCTTACTTTCCCACCCCTACCCCACTTTTGCAAATGGGTCAGTAAAAATAGTGTCCTTGATGTGGGCAAGAGTGTAAATTAGTACAGTGAAAACTCAAATAGAAAACAAATCCCCAGAACAGAGACTATTTATATATCAAATCTTTGGATTATGGAGAGCAGTTAGAAGAAATCTTAAATGTCATCTAATTTAACTCACTTATTTTACAAACTAAGAAACAGGATGTTCTGAGTAAGAGATCTTCTGACTTACAGACCCTATGTTTTTCATGCAGTTCTGTATTTTATATCTTAGTTTTGTTTTGTTGTTGTTGTTGTTGTTGTTGTTTTAAGTTTTTCCTACATTCATTATCTCTGCATGATCGAGGACAAAAACATTTATAAAATAAGGGGGTGGATGAGTTAACCAAGGTCACAGAGCTAACAAAACAAAAGGACTCTAATGGGAGCCCATGTGCCCTGGTTCTTAGCTCAGTGCTCTGTGAGTTAATTGAGCATTAAAGCAAGCTCAGTCTGAGTGAGGAACAGAAACTATGGTCCCTAGGCTTTTAGGTAATGAATACAGTCTAATATTTTCTATCAGTCTCTATGGCAAAGATGCTAAATTTCTTTTGGAGCCAGGAGAAATAGTCCCCATTTAAGAGTTGGAGGAATATCAAAGATCCTTTTCCCAGAAAAGATGTGCACACACACTTTGCACACAGTTCAGGTGATTCGCATAGCTCTTTAATTTGAAGAGAGGCTCCTAGGATATGAACTAATGGTTCTAAATATTAATGTTGCCAAACTTTGCTGAGTGTTTGCCTTGTTCCAGGCATTATTCTGAGGACCTTGCATGTGCTGCAAATGTAACACTTGAAGTAACACTTGAAGCAGATTCCGTTCTCATTTCCATTTTATAGAAAAAATAGAAATATTTAGGGAACATCTGTTTATTTCACACTAGTTTTTGAAGCACTGACCAAAGCCAGGCATGATGCTTGGTGCTAGGGATGCTACGGTGCAATAAAATGGGCACTGTGCCCGCCCCCATCAAGCTTGGGATCCAGTGAAGCAGACTGATTGTACATTTACACAGAAACGTGGCACGAAGCAAACAGACATGGGTGAGGGTTTTGGGCGTCGATAATAATGCACATCCATGGAGTGTTAGAAGAATCTAAAGAAGGAATTCATGCCTGCACCTCTGAGAAAAACAGGTGCAGAGGGGCACCTAATGAGGGGCTGCAGAAGAGGTGAGTATGCCAGACCTTGTGTGGGGGCTAAATCCTGCACTGGAGGTCAACTTCAAAGGATAGATCTCAAACTCAAACCAGGTTCGTCTACTCCCAAAGTCAGCCCCTGTCCTGCTGTCACCACAGTTCAGTTCCTCTAACCACCCTGACTCCTCTGATACTTTATAATATCCCATCCCAGTCTCCTCATGCCTGTAGGGAGTGCACCTCCCTAACGTGCCCAAGACAGGGCTTCTCAGGCCTTCTGTGGTGAAGGACCACGTTTCAAAATTTTCAATCTGTCACACTGTATTCTGATACTTTTTTTTTTTTTTAGGTTTATTTTTTAAATTTTGTAATGTTTATTTATTTGTTTAGAGAGAGAGTGAGCAGGGGAGGGGCAGGGAGAGAGAGAAAGAGAGAGAATCCCAAGCAGGATCCGCTCTGTCAGTGCAGAGCCCAACGGGGGCTCGAACCATGAGATCACGACCTGAGCTGAAACCAAGAGTCAGACGCCCAATCGTCTGAGCCACCCAGGAGCCCCGATACTTCGGTTTTTTATTTTCTGCTGGGTGTTCAACCTGTCACTTCCTCCTCAAAGCCACGGCCCCCAAGTTTGCCCCCCATGTCTGGATGAGCTCTAAGCAGGCGCACGGAGAATCTCGGATAATCCTGGGTTCGTGCCTAGTCATTTCCTGACCCACCCTAAATGTGGAGAGATTATGTATCCGGCCTGGTGCTGTAACTGGTGAAAAAATACTCTCTAAATCTACTGCTGAAAAATTACCTAAAAGTGTTTCAGCTCTCACTGTAGCTCCACATCTGCAGAGCCCTGCCCCCCAAACAATTGGGCCTTTATTTCTTCTTTCCAGAGCAATAGCTAGCAGACACACGTGACCTCCAGGCCCGGGGCTGGAGCCCTGCCCGGAGTGGCAGGGGTAGGTACCCAGGCCACATATGACTTGTAGTGTGTCGTCCAGCTGATGCAGTGGGCGTGATCCCGCCGGCGAGTACGCGTGCGTGACAAACAGAAACACAGTGCTAATTTCAAGGTCTGTTAGAATCACAGAACAGTGGAAATAATGGTTGATAGACTTAAATGGTTGGAATTGTCAGGTTAAGAAGTCCTATTCTAAAAGCTTCTAGGAGATGTTGACTAACGCTGGAAAATAAATAAATACACTTCACAATAATAAAAATGTGCTTGACAATGTGCTTTTGAATGAGTACATGGACAATACGCGGATATGTGCCCATGGGTTTTGCCCCCAGCCCGCCCCTCCTCCTCCCCCCAGAACTAATGATCAGGTCTGGCCAACAACAGACTTCTGTGCACATGTAAAAGGTATCAGAATGCAGAGTGTTCCCAACTAATACATTAATAACTTCCAACATCTTTCACTTCTGGACATGATGTAATTAATTTTTGAATTGGGAAAGCAAGATGGTCTGTGGTCTGATATTTTCATTTGAAAGCAAGTGGGAAGACAAAAGCAAACAGGCTTTTTGGCTATGAGAGAATGAATGACCTTCCAAGTAAGGAATTTAAACTGGAGCTTTCGACTTCAGAGGGGAATGAGGCCGGAGAACCTTTTGGTAGCAGAAATTTAAGGTGGAGAAATGGTTGTGGGCTACTGTGCCCCCTCAGTGCTCCCTGAACATGCACACCCTTCCCCATTATCCATACCACTCTTGAGGGTTCTGATGTCTCCGAACCACTTTTGAGCAGGAAAACATTATTGCTAACAGTTTTTTTTTTTTTTCTTAAACACAGGGCTGGCATGCCAGCACATGCTTGAATGCTCTCGCAGTTACATATAAACTTTAAAAAGAGGCCCCCTTTCCCCCGAGCCTGACTCATACTCCATGCATCATATAACCAGAGCTTGAAAGGGCTATGAGGAATGAAGATGGCAATTGGGTATATTTGGTCTGGTGATGCAAACAAGTGATCTAGTAGGGCACAGGAGTGTAAAGTCACAGGGCGCAGGTAGGGTGGGGAGGGGACGTGAAAGGCAAAAGGAAAGTTTGCCATACTTCTTAACTATTCCTTAGGACACTTAAGATGACAGAACTATCGTATTTTAAACACGGAAGAGATCTTAGAAATCTGAAATGGATATTCAGAGATACTGCCAATTCAAGATCATATAGCCCAGCAGAAGTGGTGGGAACCAGCCTCTAAAAACTCTGTGCAGCCTCCAGGCATTCCTCCCCTCAAAAAAAAAAAAAAAAAAAAAAAAGTACATTTAAAAAAAAAAATCTAAACTTTCAGTTTGGAAAACTTCTATTTTGAATACCAATTTTCTCTGGTCAGAGTGCTTAAATTATTGGCAACTTTTTTTTTTTTTTAATTTTTTTTTTTTCAACGTTTTTTATTTATTTTTGGGACAGAGAGAGAGCATGAACCGGGGAGGGTCAGAGAGAGAGGGAGACACAGAATCGGAAACAAGTTCCAGGCTCTGAGCCATCAGCCCAGAGCCTGACGCGGGGCTCGAACTCACGGACCGCGAGATCGTGACCTGGCTGAAGTCGGACGCTTAACCGACTGCGCCACCCAGGCGCCCCTATTGGCAACTTTTAATGAGGCCCCCCCACCGGGGCACCCCAATCCCTTCGGATCTGTGTTGAGAGACAGAAAGGTAGCCTAAAGAGGAAGAGGGATGTTAAAAACACCAAGTGGGGGATGGGGCACCAGGGTGGCTCAGTTGGTTAAGCATCCCACTCTTGGTTTCAGCTCAGGCCATGATCTCATGGTTTGTGAGTTCGAGCCCCGCATCCGGCTCTGTGCTCAGAGCCTGCTTGAGATTCTGTGTCTCCCTCTCTCTCTGCCCATCCCCCACTCACTCTGCCTCTCTCCAAGATAAATAAACTTTAAAAAAAATTTAAAAAAAACTAAGTGGAGGAGAATCTGCTCACCCTGCCCCCTCCTTCTGATTCAAGTTGTCCATTTCTTATTTCTTATTTTTTATTTTTTAAGAGGTTTATATATTTTTGAGAGAGAGCACAAGCAGGGGAGGGGCAGAGAGAGAGGGAGACACAAAAGCCAAAGCAGCCTCCATCCAGGCTCTGAGCTGTCAGCGGAGAGCTTGATGCAGGACTCAAACTCATTAAGCATGGAATCGTGACCTGAACCGAACCGCCTGAGCCACCCAGGCACCTCTTAGGTTGTCCATTGTTTTTTAGAGTGCTGGAAGTTCTCCTGGGGACTGGTACAGGGTGAAGTATATGGAATTTTGGAAACTAAGTGTCCAAAGAGGGTTCACGGTAAGCCTCAAAGCTTCCCTTCTACCTGACAAAGGTGGATCAGAAGGCTTATAACCTCTCTTGATTTTTTGTGCCAGTGCAACTCCTGTCCACTTAGACTTGAAAGTAGGACTTCAAGGCACTTTACCACAGAAACCAGAGAGCAACCTTTATATAGTTCCAGAAGAGTCAAAGACTGTACTCTCATTAAGCTATCTACTGAGTTTAACTTCACCCACAGGAGGATTATTGATGAGGCCCAAGGAGTGAGTTTCTGGTTTTCTGATGCTTTAAGATTAGAGACAGTCATTCTCGACTATGCTGTTCTTTCACTATTGCCCTGGGAGGAATGAGAGTAAAGTGCGAATGACCTTCTCAGGGACTAAGTCTCCTTGGTAGGGATGGTAGTCATGTGACAGTTCCCCAAGGAGCTGCAATGAGAGGGGGCATAAAAGGAGGCTGCTTTGCGGTAGGAAGCCACCTGGTTTAGTGGGATAATTCTGTCATTGTCTCTGCTCTTAAATTTGGGTTCAAAGCCCGTATTTACCATACTCTAGCTAAGAAGCCTGGGCAAATTACTTACTTCCAGCTTCGTAAAGTTTTCTTTCTCTCTAAGTGGAGAGAGAGCCGTTGATCTAACCAATCCATATACAGTATCTGGCCCATAGCATCAATTTCCTCATCTTCAGACAGGGAGTTTCATCTTGGGGAGTGGCTAACCATACTGGGGGATAAGAACATGCCTTCTATACAAGCCCGTAATCTCCAGAATTAGTGGGGATGGGATTGGAGTGTGTGAATGTTGGGAGGTGGTGTTTACACTCCTTGAAGTCAATCAACTTTTCCTCTAATTTGTTAAAAATATGCGAGGGCTTTTTTCTCTCATTCTTCTTAGCGTCTCCTATGAGTGTGTACAAAGAAATCATTTAGGCTGGCACAGTGCCAGCTCATCACCTCTGTCATCCAGGTGATTTGTTAACTGAGCCACCATCAACTTGTTACTAACTCAGCATGATATGCTGAAAAGAGAATTGAACTGGGTCTTGCAAGGAGAAGCAAATACATATTGACACTTACTCTGTCCAGACACAGGGCTGGGTGTTAGAGTCACAAAAATGAGGGAACCCACCAGAACATTGTCCAGTGAGTCCTGTGCATTAAATCTCCAGAGCTTATTCATCCTCTAACCGGAAGTTTGTATTCAATGACCAACATCTCCCCCACTTTTGCTACCTACTCGCCAGGACCTGGAAACTACCATTCTACTCTGTTTATACAAGTTTGGCTTTTTTTAGATGCCACGTATCATTCATACCATGCAGTATGGCTTTCCCTGCCTGGCTTATTTCACTTAGCATAATGTCCTCAAGTTTCATTTCATGTTGTTGCAAATGGCAGGATTTCCTTTTTTTCTCATGGCTGAATACTATTCCAGTGTGTATGTATACTACATCTTTTTTTATCCATTCATTCACTGAAGGGCATTTAGGTTTTTTCCATATGTTGGCTCTTGGGAATAATGCTTCAAACATGGGGATGCAGTTATCACCATGGTATCCTGTTTTCATTTCCTTGGTTGTGTACACAGAAGTAAGATTGCAAAAATGAATCATAGTGTAGTTCCATTTTTAATTTTTTGAGGAACATCCATGCTGTTTTCCACAATAGCTGCATCAGTTTGCACTCCCACCAACAGTGCATGAGGGTTCCCTTTTCTCCACATCTTCACCAATACTTGTCCCCTGTCATTTTGATGACAGTCATTCTAATAGGTTGAGATGACAACCCGCTGTGCTTTTGATTTGCATTTTATTATGTGTACCTCAGAAAAATGTCTATTCAGGTCCTCTGCCTGTTTTTTTAATTGTTTGTTTTTACTATTGAGTTGTATAGGTTCTTTATATATTTTTGATGTTAACCCCTTTTGAGATATACAGCTTGCAAATATATCTTAAAAAGCCCTCGTTAATCCCTATGTCAAGGGGCTTTTTTTCTGTGTTTTCTTCTAGGGATTCTATAGTTTCAGATCTTACACTTAAGGCTTTAATTCATTTCAAGTTAATTTTTGTAGTGGTGTAAAACAGGGGTCCAATTTTGTTTTCTTGCACACGGTTATCCAGTTTTCCAGGCAAGAATTTTTTGTTTTTTGTTTTTGTTTTTGTTTTTGTTTTTTTTTACTAACCATAACTCAGATCTGAAAGATACATCCAAAGATTATGGATTAAATTTCTTAATCCAAAAACTGAGATGATGCATATGTGTTCTTGGAGTCCTCAAGAAGTTTCCTTTCAATTTAGGGCACTCATATTACCAAAGAAAAACACTGGCAAATGGGTCTGAGTTTTTGCCTTCCCCAACCTCTAACTACGTGATGTGTGGTGGTAGCTAAGACACTCTTTTAAACCCACTGGGTCTCAGGATCTTCCTCTTAAAACCAGGTACCTGGATCAGATGAGCTCTGAAGTTTTTCCAGCTTTAATAGTCTATGCCTCTATGCCTATGCCTCTAACTGGATTGTAACCTGGATTTCTTTGTAATTTCTGGTTCGGAGGAGAGAGCACTGGCCAGACATCAGATCTGTTCTAATTCTGCCTACAGAAATGATTGCCTTTAGAAATGATTGCTTTTAGAAATGATGGAATCTTTTTCCTTTTTATGTGTTGGGCTTTCCATCTGAGACTTGAAAATGGTAACCTAAAAAGAAAACTTTGAAAATGAGCGATAAGACATGCTTTAAAGCTTTGAAATACACAGCATTATTATTATGAAGAAGGGGAGCCCTGCAGTGACACTAAGGGAAAGGACAAATTACTATCTATAAGTTAGTCAGAACGCTATAGGCTATGCTGTGGCAACAAATAATCCCAAAGATTAACTTCTGCTACAAGTCAATGCAAGTTGGTGGGGGCTTTGCTCATCATAATTACCTAAGGATCCAGGCTCCTGGGAGCACCATCTAGACTCAGGGATCCCAGTATGACTAGAGGAGAAAAGTAGGAATTACACCTTGTCTCTTAATCATTTCACTGGCCAATACAAACCACATGGTCAGGCCTAAGTTCACAGGGGGTAAAGGACAAGTAATTCTCCTTGTGACCCAAAGGAGGGTATCTTGAATATTTACGAAATTATTATGACATTAGATCTTCACAAATATGACATCACTAGCATGTTCATTTTTAAATCTGGAGGCGAAAAACCGTACTGTAATTCCAGGTAAGAATTGTTTTAAAATGCAAACCAACAAAGTCAAGTTGAGTTTGGATTTGACCACATTTCTCCGAAGAGGGAGCTTTCCTGGAGAGGGTGAAGGAAGAGGAGGGCCATGTGGCAGGTGCTCATTGGTGGGCTGCCGTGTTAGGAGAACTGGCCGGTCAGAATTCTGAGCCCTGAGAATGTGCAAAAGGAACAAAACAAAATTAACTGAGGTTAAAGTTCACAAAGCGTGAAAGAACACAGAGCAGTGATCAAAGGAACAAATGGTTTATGACAGAACTTCTTTATTAAGGATTCTGACGTGGAAGTCACGTTTGTGTTTCAAGCCGAATGATCCTCTATGGAGCCTGGGGAAGCAGGCTTGGAATGAAAGAAATGTGTTCAAAGGGAAGAGGTGTGACAAACAACAGGGGACGTCTGTAATGACAGTATAGTAAATATTTGAATTTCTATGTCGTGTCATACGAATTGGTTTTGCTGGTGGCATACCTTGACATTTATTACTTATGGACATTGCCACAGCATGGTTTACTCTAACCTGACAGGAGAAGTGAAAATTTTAAAAAAGAGGGATATTAGAATCAAAGCAGGTAATTAGTTGATTGCCTGGTTCATAAAGGCAACAACAACTTTGCTTTAATGTGGTATTCTGTCATCAGCCTGGGAGGTGAGTAGTCCTAAATACAGAGGCTTTATGGTTCCTTTGAACACATTGTTCTTAGAATGACATCATGGTGTAGGGTAAAATATTAATTCACGAATCACTGAAAACATATATTCAGATGTAGGGTATAAAACCGTTTTCAAAATGCCAAATATAACTTAAAATGACACATATATGCATATATATGTTGTCCAATGCTGGCTGGCTGGTGATGGTTACATTTATTCACATTTTAGGTTGTTTCTCACGATCGTCTCTTATGTTGGTGTGTCTAGAACATTGGCTAGCGTTGAGATAGAAGGGAAGCCCTGCAGAGGAGAAAAGAGAGCAAAGGCTGGCGACAAACTTAAAAATACCAAGAACCTAGGCAGAAGGGAGGAGAGAAAATTCCTTAAGTGTGATATGAATCTTCTGAAATGACTCTGCACGATTTGGAGGCAACAACAATTAGAAGAAAAAAATTACCTTCGTGTTTGAGACATAATATAGGATGCTTACATTTCTGTTTATTGCGAATGCAGATAGAAATGCACTTGGTGTGAAGAAAAAGCACCTCAAAACACTGGACTCGAGTCCGTGCATGCCATTTGCTGTCTTGTGTCATTTTGTAAATGAATCTCATGCTTGAGAAACACAATATATACATGAACGCTAATAGCGATGATAGAAATTTCCCAGTCTTGCCTACCCTAATGTCTGTCTTCCCCAAAGGCTGTTATGGGATGCCACAGCAGTAAAGAACTAGCAGTAATGATCGGAAAGAATGTTCTCCAGCTGTTTGTCTAAGAGGAACATGGCCTTACACTTCAGGTCCTGCTTCCGTCCACATACAGTCATAGGTAGCAATGAAAAGTCAACCAACATATAGCTGCTAATAGAAGTTATGACCAAGTTGCCTAATGACATCCTGAAATGGCCAGAAAGCAAATATGGAGAAAGAAAAAAGCCCTATAAAGAATAGAGAGGGGACCAGCAGTCACTTGTTACTCTCCTACTTCTGTTTGCTGCCCCACTCAGTTCTGATCTTGAGGGCTTATTATTTATGATGCCTGAGTGGTTAGGATATGTGCATTCTTCATGGGACTATCTCCATGGAAAAGCGTTCCAATGGTTGATAACCCACTGCTATTGGAAAGAGAATGGCATTTTCAAGAAAAGAAATGAAAACGTGGAAAGACAGTTCTTGCCTGGTGTGCATGTGTGTGCACGTGTGCACGTGTCCACCTGTATCAGTGAACTTAGCAAAGGTGTGACGGGACTTAGATTGACACTCATGTCTGGGCCTGGAAGGGCCGGGGCAGTGACTAAGGGATGGGCCTTTCCCTCCTGGAGCTTCAGAGGGCCTGTGGTTACCGTCTGTGAAGTTCTAGAGGAGAATTCAGATTAGTATATAATTTGTTTTCAAAACATTCTTGTGGGGCGAGAAGGTGGGAGCTGTTCATAGCCCCTCTTGCCAGGGAAGTGCTGTAGCACCTGTGAATTTGCTACCCACTGTGGCGGGGCAGGCTTATCTGGTTGGCCAACCTTGTACATCCTGTTGTGCAGAGAATATTTTCTTCTCTCTCCACTTTTGTTGTTTACTTAGCAAAAGGCACTCCACCCTCACTGCAAGTTTTGACACTCGCTGATACACTGTATGGCTACTGTACCTTGACTTTCAATTACATTAAATCCTATTATAATCATTTTCTTATAACAAATCCTCTTTAACACCTGAAAAGCTCAGCTCCCATGGGCGTAGTGTTATGCTGTCAAAATAAAAAACAAAAAAACCCCAAAAAAACCCAGAGGAATCCTACTGGAATTGCAGTAGCTATATTGCATGTCTTTGAAAATAAGATCAACATAAGGGCCTTCCACACTTTGCATTCAATTCTGGTAGCAAAAGAGAAACGTTATTCTAAGCCATTCAAATATGGCTTGACCTATAAACCAGTGGCCTTAATTCAGTGATTTTAAATCAAAGTGATAGCACGGTAAAATCCTTTCTCTGGGAAAGTATTTCTTTCAGCAGCAAGGTCCAGAATTCCTAATTATTACCATTATAATGATTAATGTAAGCAGAATATTCTTTACCAGTACATTATAAGAACACAATGCATGGGGAGGTTCTCATTTGTTTGTGTGCTTTGTTTCTCTTATGCTTCTGGTATAATGACCATAATCAAGTTTCAGATTTTTTACATAATTAATTAATTGATTAACTAAATTTTTTGAGAGAGAGAGGAAGAGGAGAGAGAGAGAGAGAGAGAGAGAGAGAGCGAGCATGAGTGGGGGAGGGGCAGAGAGAGACAGAATCTGAAGCAGGCTCCAGGATCCGGGCTGTCAGCACAGAGCCCGACTCAGGCCCCGAATCCACGGACCACAAGATCATGACCTGAGCCAAAGTTGGCTGCTTCACCGCCTGAGCCACCCAGGCACCCCTCAGGTTTCAGATTTTTTTGGCAGATGAACATGATGGATCACCTTTTCTGCCTTCATTGTTTTTGGCCAACATCTGTAAGTATGGCTCAGAAGACTTTTATTATTCCAGGTTTTCCGTTTATTCCATGTGGTTTGTTGCTGCTCTGGGGAGACTCAGGATTTTGAGGAACATCCTCAGGGTCAAAGGAGAGAAGTGGAGGTCTTAGGAAAGTAACAGATTTTGCTAGCAGTGCCTTCAGTATTAGTCATGTCTTTGATTCGATGACCAACACTCCTGAGTTCCATCCAGGGCTATGAAAGCCCTTTGTGGATTAGCTGGTGGGAAGATGTCTCTCCAGTTAATCAAGTCCTACCCTAACAATCATTCCATTCCATATATAACCAAAGAACTGTCTCTACTTTTATCATTTTCCCCCTTGTGTTAGGAAAATGAGTAGCTTGACAATGACGTGACGAGAAGAATCAAATTTCCTCTTTTTCTTCTGAGACTTTCCTTCCAGTTGGCAGGGTGGTAAAAATCTCATCCCTTCTGGCAATGAACATGTGCCACATTTTATTCATTGTCTTGAGGGAAAAAATTAAGATTGCTGATGATTCTGGTCACCATATATGGCAACGAAGTCTTTTGCGACAACCTGGGAGAGGTAGAGTTCTCTGCTTTCATAATGTAGCTTTGGTTCAGGCCCATCTTTCAGCTAAGGGTAATGTGAGCCGGAATTGGTCGCAGAGGCACTGGCAGCTGGCTTAACCTGTTTATATAAAGACGGAACACAGTCACTGATTAAGAGAGCCACCTCCTACTGGTTGGTTTTGGAGTAGAGCCCAGAATTTTCCATGGAGATAGCTTTTAAAAGTTAGGTCAGCATCTCAATGAAAGATAAGGACACACAAGAAAGCCCTTGTGGGTTTCCCTGTCTTCAGAAGCCCCAGTGTTCAGAAAGAGTTAGAATAGACATATTTGACCAATAAAATGCCTCCACTAGGCGTATCTTCATGAAAGGACAGCTCATCTTGGAGTGATCCTCTGGACTGAGGATTAAGTGGGTCAGATTGAGCCAAGATCAGCCTTTAGCAATTTATACGCATAGCCCTGGTTCTTCAGGGTGGACTGGTCAGTGACATAAGATTAATTTGATGTCAGGACGTTGTATATCGGGGACATTTTCAAGTGGTAGGGACAAAATTGTAAATAATGAAAAACTATTGCTTGGTTTAAATCAGCAAATAAGTTTAAGGGGAGCAAATCAGGGGTGGGGTAGGAACCTGAGTGGAGAAACAAGGACCTGATGGAAGAGTTATAGAGAATCAGTGCAGGAACTATAGGGCATCAGTGGTTCCGTGGATTTCACTGCCCCTTGACTCATCTAAATTACTCGAAGAAAAATTATTCCTAGAAAAATGAGAAAAATGATCGGCGGTCTTAATGTGATCTGTGGATGAAAAGGAATCCATCTAGTGGATTGGATTCTGCCTCTCTATTTTTATTTATTTAGTAGGCACGCACTGTTTCTTCAGTTTTCTGTGTGCTTAGAAATAAAGACCTAGTAATGCCAAGACGCTACTTAAGTTGGAGTCTTTAGTAGCTGGGGCGTGTGCAATTAAATGCGGTGATTGGAGGATATTCCTGCCCTCTAGTCTGTAACTTCCAGAGGTTAAAAAAGGAACATCCCACTTTTATAAAAGGGGGAAAAAAAACCCTTTGCATAGATTATTATATAAATAAATCTTCTTAACAAGCACTGCAGTTCTTTTTTTTTTTTCAAAGCACAAAGAGTTATTGTGTGATTTATGTGAAAAGGTTATATAACTGTACTCTGTTACTTTAAATAGTGTTTTTTCTTTAAACTGCCAACTTCTTCATCACCAGCAAAGAAAAAAAAATGCATATTTGCAAAGCACAAAGGTAATTTTCAAGGACTGTAATTAGCTCATGATAACTTTATCTTTTGTGATGTCTTTGCTGCGGAACTAGAAAAGAAATGGACTTTTTTCATTGTTAAATCTAAAGTGTGGCACCTGCAGTGTGTCAGTTCCATTAGAATCAGGGAGAAAGTCTGAAGTATTACACTTGGTCAGGGGAAAATTATGGACGGACTAAAGTAACAGATCTTGCAATTTTCATTTGGCTTCGTCTTTTCTTTCTACAAACATGACAAAGCTCCATTTCCCCTGTTCCTGTTCCCCAACTGACCCTTTTTTTCCAAGACATTAAAAGACTTATTTAAAAACCAAACTGACTGCTTGATGTGGAAGGTGAAAACAATAATGAAATTATGATAAAAGAAGGTAGGAAAACAAACAAACAAAAAGAGTATTTGCGTCTTAAAAATTAATAGGACAAAACTGGCAAGAGATGGAAAAGTAAAAGAGGGAACAGGATTTGAGGAAGAGGCTGCTAATTAATTCATCCCAGGAAAATCAGTTACTAAGAAAATTTTTATTTCCTTGAAAACTTCCATCTCTGGGGGAGGTCAGAGTAGATGTGCACACAGGGGGTGCAGGGTGTGTGTGTGTGTATGTGTGCGTGAGAGAGAGAGAGAGAGAGAGAGAGAGGGAGGGAGAGGGAGGGAGGGAAGGAGGGGTGGGAGGGAGAGAGAGAGAGAGGGGGAGAGAGCTCCGATGTATTTCTGTGATTGGTTGAGACAACGTGATGGAGCAATGTAGGAGGTCACAGTCACAAAATTTCCCCATGGTGAAGAGTATTTACAAAGAGGATCTAGGAAGTTTCCTTCCTAGGAAAATAGGCTGTTTGGGCAGTGGAATCCCCTGGAGGTCATAACTAGAGTACATTCCAGGATTTGGAGGAGGGTTTTCTTCTGAGAAGTAAACGCCACCTTAGTCGCCTGAGATCGGGAATTGTAGAGCTATTTATCTCACCAGCGGACTATAATCCCTCGAACAACAGGAAAATCTATAAAGCACTTAAAGTCAAGGGATTGCAGTGTGGCAATAGGAGTTCAGGGTGTGTTTTCTGTGGGACTGTGAGAACATTATCACCTGTTTGGTCACCGACCTGCCCAGGTGGCAGTTTGGCAAACAACCAGGACGAACAACAACAACCTCTTGCAATGGACTGTGAAATATTCGGGCATAGTCGTGCTCAGACGTTATTGATCCCTCTCGGTTCAAACGTTAGATTTCAATTTTAATGGGAATAAAAACAACTGATATGAGACGAGAAATAAATAAATGCTTTTAGAGTTCAGGGATCAGATACCCACTTTGGCAACTCTGTACAGGGAGGAGGCAATTGATTCTTAAAGAGTGCCTTGCAGCTGAGACAATAGCCGCCTTTTTCAATATTTTATGGAAAACGATGTCAGTCCATATGCTTTGTAACGAGAAGCTCAGTTGTGAGCTTGACTGTTATATTTTTAAAGTTACGTGGGAACGTGGAGCCTCTGTCAGGTGAAGTCTGCAGCATTTAGGATTCATTAAATCTTGTTGTCTGGGAAGGTGTCACATATACTGTTTCACAGATCAAATAAGAGAGGAGAAAGCTAATTTCCTAGCCAGGAAGGAGGAAGTCAATTAAAAACATACAGATGAAGAGTGATCAATTTCCTTCACACTAGAACCCAAAGGAAGTGTTTTGAAATGTGTATTTAAACTAAGAAGTAGAGTACATATCAAAGGGAAAAGAAAAGTTAAACTGAAAGCCAAGCCCAAGTTAGCCACGACGGTACACATAAGAACAGGTGCAACCTTTTCTAAATCCACAGCCACCCTCTCTGGCTTTAACACGTGGCGGGAAAATCTCTTCAAACAGAAGATACTTTCTATGAGACGCAAGGGCTGTCTTCAGCTTCCAACAAAGGTTGACGAGTAATATAAAATCTTCCATGTGTTCCAAATAAGGATCAGACTAAAATTAACCCCACTTGTAGACAGAAGGTAGCCGAGATGACACGATTACCCGTTATGCTGGACGTGCTTCTCTTTAAAAGTGCAGAGACAAAAAGTCTTTCAAAATGAATTGTGTGCCCAGTTGCATGCAGGCAGTGTTTCTTGGAGAGACACCTCCCTATTTCTGTCTTCTGTGGACTGCGTTTAGACCTTAAACAATTAGCCCTCTTAAGTTTGTTGGTTTTTAAGTCACCTTCTCTAGAAATTCCAGCATTTTGTATTTTTAGATGCTGGGGTCAGGGCAAGTGCAAGAAGGATGACGTTTTGTGCCTTTACAAGCAATTCTTTTTTTGACTTGAGCAGAACACAACAAAATGAATACTGAAAATGCTGCCTCATTCCATTTTAACCCATTAAGGTCAGAAGCACAAAGTGTAAATACTGGTATATTCTTAGGAGGCTAATCCTATCAGAGTGAATTATTTATTTTTGAGAGAGAGAGAGAGAGAGAGAGAGAGAGAGAGAAAGCGTGAGAAGGGGGGGGCAGACAGAGAAGAGAGGGAGACACAGAATCCGAAACAGGCTCCAGGCTCTGAGCTGTCAGCACAGAGTCCGACGCGAGGCTCGAACTCATAAACTGAGATCATGACCTGAGCTGCAGTCGGACACTTAACTGATTGAGCCACCCAGGCGCCCCTCCAGTGCTCCCCGTCTTAAAACTCCTCAAGGTCCTACAAACTACACATATAGGCACATTTATTTTCTTGATCTGCTGTTATTCAATTGCAGTCATAAAAATAAGGCAAAGAAGCTACTTTCTATCTTGATTTTTTTCCCCTCTGACAATTCTAAATCGAGTGTTCTGTGAACAGTTTAGCTTTCTAAAGTATTTTTTCTCTTTTAAGGAGAGGAAGTGTGTGTTCTACTGGAGGACAGAACCTCCCGTCTTCTCAATTACACTAAAAAAACTCAGCCTCAGCCTCTTAGAATAAATCATACAAGAGGAGAAAGGAGGATGGCTTGAGAGAAAGAATGGAAAAACATACCGAATTGCATAAACATTTTAACTGTCAAAGGAACAGAGGCAACTCTTCATTTACGGTCACTTCTTATTTATGAACAGCCGGGTATGCTTACACACCACCCCTCTTTGCCTTTTCCTCTGTAATCAGGAGAAGCTAACCCCTAAGGTCCCTCAACTAAAGCCTGAAAACCGTCTTTTTTCATTGCTTTTCATTCATTCATGCATTCACTCAATACATATGTGGTGAATACCTATTATGTGCCATGCACAGTGTTGAGCAGAAATAGACCTTCTGGAGCTCACAGTCTAGACTCATGAGCAAAAATAGCCTTTAATCAAACAATTACACGAATAGATGTAAAACCACAGCTCTGATAATGCAATGAGGGGGAAAAAAAAGTACCTGGTGCTGTAAGAATAGAAAGAGAGGAGAAATTGAACCTGATCTAGGAGTTCAAAGAAGGTTTTCTTGAGGAAGTGATCAAAGCTGAAATGTGAAGTTTGGATAGGAATTAATTCACCCAGAAGGAAATGGAGGAACTTCCAGGTTAAGTAAGCAGCCTATTTGAAGATCTGCGTGGGGAGGGGGCATGAGAATGATAGAGAGAGGACCCATGTGGCTGAGGAGAAGAGGTCCAGGCAGCCTGGTGACAGCTAAGGCAGGAGAAGAGAAGAGACAGACAAATGGATCTAAGGCCAAAGTCGGATTCTGGTTTATCCTAAGGGAACTGAGGAGGCGTGCACCATGTATGGGTTTATCACAGGGCTGTGTGCGGTGAGGAAGAGGGGTCATGGCTGTTTGACGGGTGGTATTAAATGGGGAAAGCGTGTTCCCTTGTATTCCTCCACCACTGCTTTCCCCCCCACCATTGTGCCCTTACCTTAGCACCTCCCAGATGCCTCATTTCTGCTTCTCACCCCTTGGTCATCCTGCTCCTTACTCTGGAGGTCCTGACACCTCTTCACTCTGGGTCTCTGCTTCTCCCCATTTTGGTTTCCTCACTGTTGGGGCTCTTGCCCTCTTGGCCTAAGGCCACAAAATCCCCACCACCAATTCAGAGTTAAGTCAGGCAGGGACAGCTAGGTGAGGCATCTATTCAGGCACCCCGAATTAGAATTTGAATGTATTTCCCCAGAGAATCAGAGGTACGCACGTCATCTTAACTGTCTACTTCAGCCATGGCAATGGGTGACTTGGTTTCGGAAGGCTGTTCTCGGAGTCGCCCATCTTAGGATGTTGTTTCTATGGGAAAAATGACTTTAACAAAGAACTTATAAGTAAACTCCCCAAGCCAATGCATTTTCCCATTAGGAACTGCCTTTATAGAAAGAAGTTCTTGTGTGGCGAGTACCTTTAGTGTTATTTCCCCCACTTTGTTTCTCACTCTTTGCAAATTGAACTCAAGTGTTGACTTCATGAAGAACTAACCAGGGAACCTGATGATAATCCCAATGAGAGGGGTTTTTGCTTTTTTTTTTTTTTTTTTTTGGTTGTTGTTGTCATTGTTGTTCCAACTCTAACCAGGAGTTGGTTAAGATCAACAATTTGAATTGCTAGTTTGGATAAAGTAGCCAGATTTTGGGAAAAAAAAAATTCAAGCTAAGTGCTGAATGGATATTTAACTCATTGTGAGATATGAATCTTTTTGCAATTACTGAATTTTGCAAGACGAAGTACATACTTGTGTTTGGCTTATGGCCATTCTTCTTGCCCGCATTTATCAGCTGTCATTTTAGCTAGGCTGTCACTTTTGCTTTTTTCAATGAGGAATTCTTTTTAAAGCCCTCTTCCCTGTCTTCCCACACTGGGAGTAGGGAGGGATCTTCCTGGATGAAGTATTTGTTCAACAAATATTGTTGTGCACTTACTATATGCTGAATACTTAAGGTCCCGTGCTGCCATACGAAAGACAGGTGCAGTCTTTGTTCTTATGGACCATATAATCTACAGCAGTGCCGTCCGGTAGAACTTTCTGTGATGATGGAAATGTATTACGGTTACACTGTCCAATGCAGTGTATGTAGCTACTGAGCCACATGAGGCTAGTGGCTACTGTGCCCTTAAAATGTGGCCAGTGTAACTGAAGATCGAAATTTTTTGTTTTATTTAATTTTTAAAATTATTTTATTTTATTTTTTCATCATGATAAGTATACTCTTTGATCCCCATCCCCCATTTCACCCATCCCGCTACCCGCTTCCCCTCGGGTAACCATCAGTTTGTTCTCTGTAGTTAAGAGCCTATGTTCTGGTTTCTCTCTCTCTCCCTTTTCTTCCCTTTGCTCATTTGTTATTTTTCTGAAATTCCACATATGAGCAAAATCATGTGGTATTTGTCTTTCTTTGGCTAACTTATTTCGCTTATCATCATACTCTTTAGCTCTATCCATGGTGGTGTGAGTGGCAAGATTTCATTCTGTTTCATGTGGCTGAATATATACACATACACACATACATACCACATCTTTATCCATTCATCTCTCAATGGACACTTGGGCTGCTTCCACAGTTTCACTATTGTAAATAACACTGCTATCAACATAGGAGTGCGTGTGTCCCTTTGAATTACTGTTTTTGTATCTTTGGGGTAAATACCCAACAGTGGGTTGTAGGTCGTTCTGTTTTTAATTTTTTTGAGGAAACTCCGGGAGGAAACTGTCTCCCATGGTGGCGACACCAGTTTGCATTCCCCCCAACGGTGCAAGAGGGTTCCTTTTTCTCTCCGTCCTTGCGAACACTTGTTGTTTCTTGTGATTTTGATTTTAGCCATTCTGACAGGTGATGTGATATCTCATCATAATTTTGATTTGCATTTCACTGACATGAGTGATGTTGAGCATCTTTTTATTGTCTATTGGCCATCTGGATGTCTTCTTTGGAAAAATGTCTGGTTCATGCCTTCTGCCCATTTTTTTAATTGGATCGTTTGTTTTTTGGGTGTTAAGTTGTATCAGTTCTTTGTATATTTTGGATGCTAACTGTTTATTGGATATGCCATTTGCAAATATCTTCTTTTATCTAGTAGTTTGCCTTCTAGTTCTGTTGATTGTTTTCTTCTCTGTGCAGAAACTTTTAATTTTGATGTAGTCCCAATAGTTTATTTTTGCTTTTATTTCCTTTGCCTGTTTTATTTAATTTTAATTAATTTAAATCCAAATAGAAACAATGTCCATTGTATTGGATAGTACAGGTTTAGGGGTACAGAGAGACAGGTCTAGTAGGGTACAAAGAAAGTGAACAGTTGGAGCCCGGGAAAATTACTAACTACCTACACATTGTAGAACTAAAGGAAGAAGTAACTGAGTTCCAGATAATTGCCATTTTATTTATTTATTTTTTTAAAAATTTTTTTTAATGTTTATTTATTTTTGAGACAGAGAGAGACAGAGCATGAACAGGGGAGGGGCAGAGAGAGAGGGAGACATAGAATCGAAAGCAGGCTCCAGGCTCTGAGCCATCAGCCCAGAGCCCGGACGCGGGGCTCGAACTCACGGACCGCGAGATCGTGACCTGAGCTGAATGAAGTCAGACGCTTAACCGACTGAGCCACCCAGGCGCCCCATATAATAATTGCCATTTTAAATAGGAGAAATGTGGGGTATATGACATGCACACGATCTTTTGGGAAATAAGTTAAAAAGTCTTAATAAAGCTGAAGCCCACTAAAAAAAGACGTCTGACCATTCACTGGCTCTTCTCCAAATCTACACGGATGAACCTACCTATTGCATTCCCCTTAAAAAGGACCCCGTGAGGATTTCTAAAACCAAATGCTCAAGCACTTTGAGCATTTTGGAAGTCATAAGGGACCCTTACATTATCATTGTGCTAGAAATCATTACCGAACCGAGCTGCATAACAGGAAAGAAGTTGAGCTTTTAAGGATAAATGGGTCATGCAATGATTTAAATCACCATTGAAAAAAATCTAGCATAAAACGTTTTGTTCTGGAAGAATATCACCCATTTTAGAAATCAGTTCAGAGGAACTCTTTGGCTAGAACAGTTTGTATCAGAAAGAGTTGTTTAAAAGTTGTATGTTGTGTTACTGGTAGCAACAGGCTTCAGAGATGTTTTGTTGTTGAAAGTCACCATACCTAGCTTGCAGCTGCTAATCAAAGAAGGAATTAGGGAAAGGAGGGAAACATTTTCCCTCGTATGTTGAAAAGAACAATGCCAGGAGAAAGCTTTCTTTGACTGGGAGGAGTTGGTCATGGGAAGCGGTGGGTGGGGGGGCAGTCTGCAGAAAGAGAAAGAGTGCTCTAAATGTTGGTGATCAGCTTGTGCCTCTTTTATGTTTGGAGAGACGGTTCAAGACAGAAGCTGCAGCTAAGGCACTGGGGCTGGGAAGGAAATGAAAGCTGTGTATTTAATTGTTTCTAGAAAGCGAATAAGAGAAAAGAGACTACATTCAGGTAGAGAGGGCACCTAGGGTTAGGCCTACGCCGGATTTGGCTCGAAGGCAGAGGATAAAGCATGGATTAAAAAAGCAGTCCAATCAAGTCTGGAGGGAAGGCATAGGTTAGATTAAATGGTGATCGAGACAGATTTCTGGGAAAAGTACCTGTGAGAAATTCAGCTTTATGCTATTTAAAAGTTGTTCAAAACACACTAGAACTGAAATAATGGGCAATATATTTTAAACTTCATTGACTTTGGCCCACTTGTGTCCGTCACAGGAATCTCAACTAAAAAGAAAGAAATCACCTTCTTGCCTTCCACCACCTGGTGACAGTTCTACGTGGAATATATTTCCCTAAGACATTTTTTTCACCTCTATATCTGTTTCTTTATCACTAGAATAAGGGTGTTAATATCTATTTCTGCCTGCTTCCCAGAAGTGACAATCAAAGAAGATAACAAGTGTAAAACACTTGGGAAATAGAACATATGCAAATATAAGCAATTTCATTTATTATTTGAATGGCAAATAATAGCCCTGAAAGTTAAATCTGTACAGTTGCACAGAGGGTGATTACAACAAACACTGGGATGTGATTTACTCTCCCTACTGGCCAGGTGAAGGAAAACAGGCAACGGAAGAAGCCAGAACATGTGCTTCCTGGGGGGCGTGGGGGGTGTTCACTCAGTAGGTGGATTTCTGAGTATTTCAGGAGCTGGACTTGTGAATGAAAAGACTGGAACAGGAACATTAAGTAAGGTCCAAAGTCTTTTCTGTCCATAATAACGAAAATCTAAAATGTGGATATGTTTTTAATTATGGGGTAACCTTTGATGTGTGCATACTGTTAGTTCCAGACACACATATAATATTTTGCCTGTTCATTGAGCAACTCTAGGTGAAGGTGAACAAATAAAAATTACCCCTGCTCTCTGATTCACAAGAGCCAGGCAGTCCTGTGTTTTTTGACTTGGAACCATCTACTCCTTTTGGGGTATGGTATTCTTACCTTTAGAATCAAGTCCATCCAAGTTCTTGGGTTCAAGGATCCCGAGATTAAGGACACATGAAAAGCTTACTTTAAGAAGGCTTACTCAGAGGTGCCTGGGTGGCTTAGTTGTTTGAGGGTCTGACATCGGCTCAGGTCATGATCTCATGGTCCATGAGTCTGAGCCCCGCATTGGGCTCTGGGCTATCAATGTGAGCCTGCTTCGGATCGATCCCCTGTCCTCTTCTCTCTCTGCCCCTCCCCAGCTCATGCTCACTCTCTCTCTCTCGCTCTCAAAAATAAACATTATTTTTTTTTTAAAGTCTTACTCAAAAAAAGTAGCTGGAATATGGCTGGATTTTTCCACTCTTTTTCAGATTATTCCCTTTGTCTTAGTCACTGTAGGCTTCAGGAAAGAAGGTGAGGCAACTCCCAGTTTGTGAGTTCAAGCCCCACGTGGGGCCCTGTGTTGAGAGCTCGGAGCCTGGGGCCTGTTTCGGATTCTGTGTCTCCCTCTCTCTCTCTGCCCCTCCTCTGCTTGTGCTCCGTCTCTCTGTTTCTCAAAAATAAATAAATACGATTAGAAAGAAAAAGAAAAAAGGCTCACAGAGCTGTGGTAAGCATCGCATGCACCTAAGGGGCTCCGAACCCAGGGTTCTCAGAGGAAATTTGCCTGATTGGGGAAGAGCAAACTCACATTTATTAAGTGCCAACAGTGTGCAGAGACAGTACCAGTCACTTGAAATGCTATCATTTTGTCAACTGGGGAACAGCAAGAGTTGAATGCTATCTTTGTTTATGCAATTTGGCCAGAAAGTGAAGTCCAATTCTGCCAGGTGAATCCAATTTCCTATCGACCTTCCCTCGCATTAGACACCATCCGTGTGGCTGCTTGGCCATCCCTCTTTCCTGGAAGTGTCACTTTTCACATGCTCAATTATCTTAGCAAATTTGTCATCTTGGTCATAACCAGGCTTACTTGAAGGGATGTCGTCATCATCCGTGCGTTCCAAATACATATTTTCCCCCTAAGTATGTGGGCCTTAAGATAGTGTCATTGTCTCCAGAGCCAGATAGAAGAAGGCCACGTTTGTGTTTCGAGTCTTCAGATCCTAATTTCTTTGTTCCAAACGCTGGATCCTCGCTGAGTTTCCACAGGGAGAGAGAACTCCGGGACGAGGGAGGCTGGGGCCATGCATCTGCGGGGCCCAAGTCCAAAGCAACACGCAGGCTGTCCTTGCGGGATGTTTCTTTGCAGAGTCTCTAGAATACTTGAATTTTTTTTTTTTTTTTTTTTTTTTTTTTTTTTTTTACTATTTCAGCAGCTCCCTTTATGAGGACTTGTTCTTCTCATCCACAGAAGCCCTTTTCAAACAGTACCGAGAAAACTGATAAGAAGGAAAAGCATTCACTGAAGGGTTCCCAGAAAGCAGGCATTCGATTTAACTACAGGGCAGTGCTGCTCTGATTAGCACGGGCCCAGCTGACGGCAAGGTTGCCAGGCAGCACTTGTTCAGCCAAGGGCAAGAGTGGAATTGAAGCGACCATGTGGTTTGTGTTACCAGTTTGCAGCTTTTTCAGGTTTGGAGAGGAGAACGTCACCGGCGATGATGACTCCGTTTGGAATGGATACATTTTCCGCGCGGTGTTCAGCAACTGCTGATTTGTTTGAAATCCTAAAGTCCAGAGGCACCTTTTACAGTGTGGACAAGATAAAGCACAGGATATGTCAAGATCCTACCACATGCAAATAATGCAGTTTCTGGCCAAGTCTTCTTTTAGAGAAGGGAGGAAAAAAGAAAAAAAAAGAAAAAAGTAAAAAAGCTCTCCAGCATCTCTAAGCTGCTACTTACAGCCTTTATAAAGATAGTACAGGAAAAAGAAACCAGAGTCAAACAATAAGCTAAATTCTGCCTTCCACTTGCTCACACCATCTTCTCTGAAGTCAGAGTTGATTTTTTTTTTTTAAATGTCTCAGGTTAGAACTTGCCACAAAATAATCAATTTGTGTAAGCTTATGTTAAACCCTAAAATGCAAATGTTGTAATTTGTCCTTTATTACCTACATTTTTTAGTTTAAGAGAAGAGAGAGAAATCTGGGTTTATTCACACTTTGAATCCTCCTGGGTATTCTTGGAAATATTCTTCTCAGAAAGTCTGAAACACGAAATTGGAACAAATGATTCAATTCACAGACAAATTTGCAAAGTCATCTGGTTTGCTTGCGTTGAGTTGAGTCAAGTACTTTATGAATTAAGCCCTTCCTCAAAGACGTACATCCGTTGCCCTCTCAGTGGGCCACATCAAGGTCCCACAGCGTTGCTTCTAATCTTTATCCCTTAAAGAGACACATTTTTAAAAAACTCCTATTTTTTCAAAATCATTTTAGCAGAATTCAGGTACCTCGTAAATGTTATTGCCTTCTTATAGCATTTTAAGGATTCTGGGAAAGCCACTAAGATACCATACTCCTGGAAGCAAGATCTTTCCGTCAGAGGTTATAAAGCAGCAGAAACCAAAAAGAACCCATAGCTGGTGCACTCATACATTCTGCAAAGGCTTTCAAACAAAGAAAAAATATAACTTGTCAGTCAGGATGCCCTGGTCTAAACAAAATGCAGTTTTGCTTAAAGAGACGCTGTCAAACGTAGTCATTTGGGCTCCAAAATTATGCTTCGCAAAACACTAAATTAGTTTGGTCAAAACATAACCTTGGTTCTCAAAACATTGTCAGAACTTTCCAAGTTCAATAAAAGAAGGCAGCATTTGTGGTTTAGGTGGACGTTGTCCTCTGCATTTATTCTGCCAAGTATCCGTCGAGCCATCTTCTGTCTGTCCATCCATTCACCCAACAAGCATTACCGAATTTTTATTACGTGCCAGGCACTGTGCTGGACTCAGGACACAAAGAGAAAAAGACACATTCATAGTCTCAAGGCCAGGGGTCCTAGTGAGGGGATAGACGGGAATAATAATTGTAGTCAAATGCAATGTAGTCAAATGACCACTGTAATGGACAGCTGAGCAGGCGAGAAGCAAGAGCGGCCGTGTTGCGTTAGCTCAGGATACTCTCGGAGCTAAGCTGAAGACAGACCATTCTTTTCAGATGTTCCTAAATATTCATAGAGGACCTCGTGTCTGAGATCACCTTCTTTTTTCTTATGAGATGCACAATTAATGACACTATCACAGGGAACACACCGCCACAGGGACATACAATAAGATATCCAAAGCCATGTTTCTCAGAAGAGGGAGTTTTCCTGGAAAGGTGGAGGAAGGGGAAACTTTGGCAATGGCTGATTGGTAGGTTATCCCCCACTAGCTGGATCTACGTATTTTTCTCCCCTTTCAGGGAAACAAAAGAGGATGCAAATGAGTGACTGACATTGTGTGGCTAATCTGAATGTGATCTAATTTACTTAAAAGCAAATATTTTGAAAACTCTTAACAGCGACAACTTATCCCTGGAAAATTTCAAGTAGATGGTGACTGTTGGGCTGTTTCATTGCAGTTGACAATGACTTGTTTCAGAAGCTTACCAAAGGCATCTTTGAGGAGTTTATATTCTCCCGTGGTTACATAGCTTTTCGATACATCATTTGGGAACAAATTAGAGCAAATACATTTGATTTTATAATTTTATTTTTGATGACACTACGTGTTACCAGCCACATAAATGGTGGCAACCAGAACTGCCCTCCTACGTTCCCAACACTAAGGATGAGAAAGTATGGTCAGACTCAATGGTTATTTATGGCCAGGGAAGTGCCCTGTCTGCCAGACCGCACTTGAGCAGAGCCCCAAAGGGAAGTTCAGAAAGCAAACGTGATAGTCTTAGGACAATTCTTCTGAAGGCCTTTGACTTCTAACAGCACATGTCAAAGGATGTAGCTGCGTAATTTATCCATTAGGTCAGGGATGGTGGTGGTGGTTGGGGTGGGGTATTCTCATCCTGGAGTCTGTAAGCTCAGGCGACATATGGACTAGGAGATATGCCAGACAAGGCGGTGTTCTCTTTATGTGATAGGTTAAAAGTGTTGTGTCTGTCCACACAATGGAGCGAACTGTGGCAAAACCAATGAATCATTTAGAATTTCTTCTTCTTATCTTTGCACAACCCACTCCAGACCAATCAGTTGGGGCAGTTTGCTGATCTTTTTCAGTCACCAAAGCTTCAAATTAAAAAAAATCCTGGATCAGTGGTATTTTGGTCCATTTTTCTCCTTCTAGTCACTGAGATGCCACTGAAATTTCTAATAAATAAACTGTCCTAAAGCCATTAAGAGGCTCTAGGGTTTACCAAATTAAAGGCAGGGAAGAAACTTACTATTTCAAAATGTGATTCTTTAAATCTCCTCACCATCTATCTCAGGATTTTCCCTGAATGTGTGATGTCAGCCATGGTCACCTTGACTCCGCATTGCTAGGAACTGCTCAGTGGCTCAGCACGCGACCACCCTCAGCTGCCAGAGGAGGTAGCTGCTTCCTGGCAGGTATCGGCAGGTATTTCTGAGGCCACGTGTGTTCCTAATGCATGCTGCAATAATCTGCTTGGCTATTTCATCTTTAGAAGTCCATAATCAATGTCTATTCATTTAACTCAAATATATTTTTTAAGTTGGAAAAACAACCAACCAGCAAACCTTCAGTCCACCAATGGGGTGTGAACACTTACCATCTATTGTTGTCCTGGGGGGAGCCCTGTGAAGATGTCTGGATGGAACCATCAGAACTGCCCCCTGGCCATGTGGTGCTTAGAACAGCCTTCTGTGCCCTCTGACCGGAAGAGGTAGGTTCGGAACAGAATGGCGAGTCTATGGATACAATGCCTTATATGGGAAGGCCTTTTTTCCCTTCTCTATGTCCTCCAATTTTCTGATGTCCAGAGGGGTGCTGGTCTCTTCTATGGCTTGTGATTTGGAGGCTTTTCTTTCCTGCTTATTCCTGAAGGTCTCTTTCCTCAGTGTTAGTCTTTGTCTCCCCTGTATTCTTTAGCTCATTCCTCCATGGAACCTAGCTCTGCCACAGGCACTCTATAGCTTGGAAGCTGTGTCCCTTTCTTGTTTCTTGGATTGAATGCCTTCAGATCAGGAGCCCTGCTGGGCATTGGTCTGAACTAGCCCTGCTGCCCTCTCTTCTGTCCTCACCTCTCTTCCTGCCTTGGATTTACTCCAGTGTTGCCAGCTCTTACCTGGCCTCCCTTCTGTCTTAGGGTTTGCCCCACTTGCCAGCTCATTTCCTCTATGTCTATTTCCCTCCAGTGCCTTCTAGCACAATGGAATTTAGTGCTGGCAACAGGCACCTGGGTGTGAATTATTTTATTTGACCCTTGGTTGACAGCTGAGATTGACAAACAGGGAAAATAGACATGAGAGTTTTGGAAACTTCTAAGGTAAAGCAGGGAGAAAGGGGAAGGCAAGTCCTGAAGGAGAGGTGGAAAGACAGAGGTAGCAGAAATTGTGGGGATAAAAGGCAAATTGGACAATTGGCCTTTAACTTATTCACACAGCCTTCCAGCTCTGGTTCCTCTGAACCTGCCGGGTGTTGCCCGGTACTGTTGTTTTTGTGCACATCCGTGTCAATTCATCTATGCATTCTACACATTTTCCTTGATTGCCAGTTCTAGGCACCAGGCCTACAATGGTGAGTAAACTGCTCTCCTGTAGTTTAGTGGGAAAGAGATATGAATCAAATTATCCATGATAACTATGTATACAGGTGGATGAGATCTATGCTACAGAGAGAGGTTGTAGTAAGAGAATTTGTCCAGGTCAGTGACGTCTGGGAAAGTACAACTGGGGAAGTAAAAAACGTTGCTGAGATTTAGTGGAAATATGGGCTAAAACTCAGTGAACAGAGAAAGAAACGTCTTTACTGGAAAAAAAGAAGAGTATGAACAACAGCCCTGGGGTAGAAAGGAGCATGATAATTCACAAAACTGAAAGAAAGCCCGAATGTCTGGGAGGCAGAGTGGTGGGATATGTTAGGGGGCAGGGCTAGGAAGCTGAATGGAGGCTCTTACAAGCACATTAAGCATTTTGTTCTTTGTCCTAAAATCAATGGGAAGTTATCTACCGTGTAGCAATTTGCCACCAACTTAGTGCCTTAAAAAATAATGATCATTTAGTATCTCACAGTTGCTGTGGAGGAGGAATCCAAGGGCAGCTTAGCTGGGCAGTTCTGGCTCAGATCTTTCATGAGGTTGCAGTCAAGATGTCGACCAAAGCTCTATTGTCATCTGGAGTCTTGGTTGGAGCGGAGGGTCCCCAGCGTGGCTCCCCTACACATCTGGCAAGTCGGTACTGCCTGCTGGTGGGATGTCTCAGCTCTTTATCACATCAACCTCTCCACAGGGCTTCTTGAGTGTCCAATGCCATGGCAGCTGTCTTCCCTCAGAGCTACTGATGAGCGAGAGAGAGAGGGAGAGAGAGCCATCGTTTTTAAGAGCTGGTCTCAGAAGTCACACGGTATTTCCATCACATTCTATTTGTTAGAAGTAAGTCACCAATTCCTATGAACATTGAAAGGGAGGGCGATTAAGCTCCACTTTTCGAAAGAGGTAGTGTCACATCATTCGGGACATATTTTAAAAATCACAAAACCATTAAAGGGCGTTAAGCAGGAATGGTGACATGACCAGATTTGCTTTTCAAAAAATATTACTCTAAATGGAAGACAAATTAAATAGGGCCAGTATCGGTTAATAGATATTAGAGTGATCCAAAAAGAAATTGCTGGTAGGATGGAATAGGATGCTGGTGAAGATGAAGAGAAGCAGAAACAAAAGTTTCAAGATACATGTGGAAGGTAGAATGAGTCTCAGCAATCAATTGGACTTCACAGTTGAAGGAGAATAAATATTATACATTCCCAGATTTCTGGTTTGCATAAGCGGATGTTGTGGCATTCAGTGGCATAGAAAACGCTAGCAGAATGCCAATTTTGGTCTATCAGAGGTAGTGGGGGTAATCATGGGTTTTATTTAAGATGTATTACATTTGAACTGTCTTTGAAATATCCAGGTACAGTTGCCAAGTAGTTCCTTGGTCGTAAAACTCCGGAACTAAGATGAGAGTTTGGCACTAGACATATAAATTGGTGAATTATCCATGGATAATCCATAGACAGGAAGGAAATCGTTGGGTTTGATGAGACCACTAGAGAAAGAGCAAATGACCTGGAAAGAAAAAAGGGTCTTGGGGTATTGGAGTTTTGGCTAGCAAGTGTGCAGGCTCTTCTTTTCTTCCTGTGGGAAGAGTCTACTTCCCTGTCCCATCGGTGCTGGCCATGGCCATGTGATTTGGCCAGTGAGGTAGCAGCAGGTGGACAGTAGCAGGTGCTTAAAACGTGTAGAGGAACTTTCCCTTTTGTGCTTTTTCCTCTTGCTTTGAAAAGAGCATGTCTTAGATAGCCACTGGTTCATGGAGAGATTAGCAGACCTGCGTCCAACCCAACGTCTGAGGTCAAACCTGGCCAAGGCTGGCCTGTATCAGCTGAGTTCAATGTACAGATATATGAATGAGAAAAAAATGCTTATTTTTTTATAAGCCAACAAAAGGTCAAGAGTTTTAGTTTAGTTATGCAATATTGTTTTGGTACTAGCTGGCTGATACAAGGGTTTAGGAGCTAGTAGAAAAGAACAGTCTCTTAAGTCCTTACATGCATTTGAAGAGCAGCATGTATCTCTGGTACATGATTGTGTTAGCAAAACCGAACATAAAGGCTTGGTCAGGCATCTCGTGAATGCAGGCCTGGACCACGATCTAATGTAGGCATGGCTGTTTATCTACCATGAATTTCTATAAGTCATGCACATATATTCCTAAAATATATTCCTCTAAGCAGGTTTTCTCAGATAACATGAAGAGTTCCACCAAACTTGGATACAGCAGTCATCAAGATCAACAACTACCTCCTTTCCCTTTCCCCAAATACTCTTTTTTATTACATGTTGTAAAGAAATGCTTAAGAAAATGGATGCTCTATCCGTATACTATGTTAATATTTTAGACCATACTTTATCGTTGTTGTTAAAGCAGATTTCAGGAGAGCAAATTTTTAAATAAAAAAAAAAAGTTATTAGTGGCACTAAACAAAACTGTAAATAGTGTTCCAGTGGAATGAAGGCATTCAGAGTGGCTCTTTTGGCTACTAACGTTTTCATAAAAGCTTTGATTACTTGTGAGGTAATTGTGAGAGATGATGAGTTAGCCTCAAAGAAAGGAAGATAGTTTCTCTAGTTTAGCAGCTGTGGAATCTTTGGGTAATTGCTGGAATATTCCTTTTTAGTCAACTTAAAGCTTGCTTTTTTATGGCACAGTGGAATGCTTCATCTGAAATATATATTTTAACTTTATCTTATTTATAACCATCTTCTTCAGTGTAACTCTAAACTATAGTTGAAAAGAATAGCACTAGGATTTATATGTTACCTCTATTAAAAAGGAAGAAGACTCTATAGGGAAGGCAAAAAGGAGGCTGCATTTAAAATATGTGACTGTCACATTTTGGTATTAAAATGCGATCTCCCCCCTCCCCACACCCCACATGCACAACTAAGGTACTCATCTTAAATGTCCATAAAAATTGTGGCCTGGTTGCACACAGGACAAGTGTGGACGTCCAGTGTTCATAGGGGACATGTGAAATTGCACCTTGCCTAGTTTGACCACTGTGTGAAATTTTAAAGTATAAACATGATCAAAAAAGAGGAGTGGCTTCAAAAATGGAGAAACAACAACATTCCATTCTCCCAGAACCTTTTCAGTCTCTCAGTCAGACAGCTGCCCCCCCACTCCCTTCTCCCAGCAGTCACTAGAAACAACATCCAATTCCCCACCCCATCCCCCGCCTCAAAGTAAAGGGCACCATCAATTTTGAGAAAGAAATTGTCTAAATAAGAAAACTTATTGGAGTGGATAGTTTCTCACAGAACCTGCCAATCAGCTACAGATGCAAATCTGCCTTCCTTATCCTCACCCCACCCCTGAAGAAGGGAAAACAATGTAACTCCTCAGGAAAAACTTCACTTTTCAGCTAGAGAGTAATACTAATGCCACGGCCATCTTGGAATATTTTGCTTGTACTTCCCTTCTTCCTTCACACACACAGCTGTGTGTGTCTGTGTGTGTCGTGTCTTTTTGCCTTTTCATTTTGTTCAGGTTTCAAAAAGGCTATTTTAACTAAAAATATCACACAAACATGGTTAAAAAAGCAAACAAACAGAAATGTATGAAATTAAAATGAAATCTCTCCCTCTCCACACCCATGAGCCCTGTTCCCATTCTCTTAGACTTCCAACAGCAAAAGTTTTGTGAGGGAAAGAGGGTGTGTGTGTGTGCGTGTGTGTGTGTGTGTGTGTGTGTGTGAGAGAGAGAGAGAGAGAGAGAGAGAGAGAAAGAGAAAGGAGGGGGGTGGGAGGAAGAGAAAGAGTGTTAATATTGTCTTATTTTTAACTTAAGAAAAATATATATATCACACACATACACACTCCTCCTTTCATGTGTCTCTTACCAAAACCCAAAAAACAAATAAAAAAACCCCAAACCTCTGCTGTTTAGAAGTCTACAGGAATTGCTGGTTAAAGGTCTTTCAGATTAAGTTCATTCCAAAGACTTTCCAGTATAACCAAACAATGAGAAACACTGGTATCCAGCCAGTCGCAGCCCCTGCCATCTCTGATTTAGTGTAATTCGATGATGATTAACTCAAAGAGGAGACAGAGATGGGCTCATGTCATAGGAAAACAAACAGACAACAGATCCCCTCCACTTACTCATATTTAAACTATCTTATTTTTATCTATTACCTTAGAAAATAAAGGCATGTATGTTGAAGGATGATTTTGTTGGTAGGGTCAAGTCTCTTGGGCCTTGCATTTTCATCATAATTATAAAGGTTTGTGGAATGTTCTCTGAGAACAGAAACCCTTCCTCAAGGACTTGTTTTTCCTAGAATATTAGGAGCGTCTCTACTAGGTAAGCAATGATGTCAGTGCAAATGTTTTAAGACTCTCCTTTCCCATCCAAGTTGGCTTAATATGTTTTAGTTCTTTTACTTGACTGTTTTTAAAACAGATTGAAAAATTTGCTCACTGAGAGAACAATGATTAACTAAATCTGTAAACTGCCATGTCACTGGCTATCAATAGCCTAAAAGAAAAATCTAAATCCATGACTAATGGCCTGAGAGTCAAGTACTTGCTTTGAGGAGCCTCTTTAAAGTGTTATTTTTGAGATGTTTGGTTTTTTTTCTTCTTTCCCCATGTCATTCTACCTTTTTAAAAATGTACACACTCTATTAATAATAAAGAAATATTTATTCTTTATTCTCTTATTTTTTCAGTCTTTATTCTCTTTTTAACTACATACTTAAGTGTCTATAGTCGGTTTTTCTCTGAGGATCTGTTCTTGGATTTGCTATGAGACAGTGTAGGGTGCTGGTTAAGAACGTTGGCCCTGGGAACAGCCTCTCCTGACTCAAGCCTTACAAGCTACATGGCTTAAGTTAACTTTCCTCATCTCTTTCCACCTCAGTTTTTTCAACTGTAAAATGGGCCTACATTTATAATTATGGTGTGAACTTGACAAGGTTGTTGTAAATATTAAATGAGAAAATGTAAGCAAAGCTCTTAATGTACTTCTGTACCACAATGAAACTTTAAAAAATAAGATATATGTGGGGCGCCTGGGTGGCGCAGTCGGTTAAGCGTCCGACTTCAGCCAGGTCACGATCTCGCGGTCCGACTTCAGCCAGGTCACGATCTCGCGGTCCGTGAGTTCGAGCCCCGCGTCGGGCTCTGGGCTGATGGCTCGGAGCCTGGAGCCTGTTTCTGATTCTGTGTCTCCCTCTCTCTCTCTCTGCCCCTCCCCCATTCATGCTCTGTCTCTCTCTCTGTCCCAAAAATAAATAAAAAACGTTGAAAAAAAAATTAAAAAAAAAAGATATATGTTTAAAAAATAAGATATATGAAATGTTCAAAAGTTTAAAAAGTTTAAAAAATAAGATACATGAAATGAAAAATTTTAAACTTTCAAAAAGACCCCAAGTGAAAAAAAAAAAAAGAAATCAAACTATGTGGCCTTGGATAAATAAAGCTTAAATTATATTTCCACATCTTTCTATATCTCAAGGTCTGTGACACTGAGTATGCAAGCCTATATTATGATAGTCAATTCTGTGCCAGACAGGAAGTAACTGACAATCTGGGGATGGCCATAGCAGTACACTGGTCAATGAATGTGGAGGACAGGTCAAGAGAAGTTATGTAGATCATAGAGAGGATCAGCCCAAATGGCCTAGGGAAAAATATATATTCATGATTGAATTACTAATTGGTGGGAACCAAAAAAAAAAAAAAAAAAAATGACTAGCATAAGGGGCTTATACATTGTTGCATCTAGAGACGGAACTCAGAGCCAAAGAGATTACTGACTACTTTCCCTTTGGATCTGAAAAATTTAAAATCCCAATAACCAAGACTATATATCAAAGTTATAGCATAAATTCTCATCAGTTCCTTTTCATATGCATTTTCTCTAGAATTGGGGCATTCGTTCCTTCTGCAAAGAGTCCGTGTGCATCTCTTTATTTACCGTGGCCAAGCCCAGTGGCCCTGCTCTCAAGGCTATTGAGGCAAACCTGAATTTCAATAGAGTATTTAGGGGTATGACTGGAGCCCTTCAGAGACATCAACCACTTTTGGTGGGGTCGAGGTGATGTCTGGTATCTTAGTTAGGAAATGACATCTGAGATCATTCTAAAACAGGAATAAGAGCAGAATTCAAGGGGCGCCTGGGTGGCTTGGTCGGTTAAGCGTCCGACTTCGGCTCAGGTCATGATCTCACGGTCCGTGGGTTCGAGCCCCGCGTCAGGCTCTGTGCTGACAGCTCAGAGCCTGGAGCCTGTTTCAGATTCTGTGTCTCCCTCTCACTGTGACCCTCCCCCGTTCATGCTCTATCTCTCTCTGTCTCAAAAATAAATAAACATTAAAAAAAAAAAAAAGAGCAGAATTCAAGGGGAGAAGATGGAGGCAGTGGACAGACTAGATGAGCAAAGAGGTAGAAGAGATAGATTGGTTGATAGTTGGACATGGACCCGAGGTCAAAGGAGGGTTCTTAATGAATGAGAGAAACACGGAGATATTTGCAAGTTTGAGGGGGATGTCAGAACACAGACAAAGATTTAAGGTACAGGAAAGGGGGGGGCAATTTCTCAGAGGAGGTGGTGACAGCCTTTAACGAAAAGGAAAAACACCCCGCCCACATTCTGGGGCTAGAGAAAAAGCAGATGTGGGGACAAACTCTGATAGCTATTATTGATTTCACTCTGATTAGGAAATGGATTTTTCTTTGAACACCATGGTAGAAAAACCCATTTGTTTACTTAGAATTTTCTTGAATGCAAAAGAAATAGGAAAAAAAGAAAACAGGGAAATGAATTTTATGGTTAAATGACTGTCAGTGCTCTATATGGAGGACATTAGCTTCAAATTTGTTTTCCTATTTCATCCATCTTGCAGAAAGATTCCTTTTATGTGGGTGTCAGTTGGCTGAAAACATTTTACATTTTTTCTAAAAATCTGAGTGGTTTAAAAACTTGTGTATACACAAGGCAGGGGCATTCTTCATATTATCAAATATTTGATTTCCTATGAGGTTAACATTTTTCATATTTTTATTTCTCTCTTTTATGAATTGTCAGTTTTGTCACCTGAAAGGAGGCTTTTTATGAAACCCCTTCAAGCTAAAATAAAAAGTCTAGGATCAAGAGAACTCAGGATGTTCTGATCTAGGGTGGATGAATTGGGAAAGCAGGAAAAAAAAATAACCAAGACGGAAAAAGCTGCATGGAGATATAGACTCTCACATATGAAAGGGACTTCAGCGGTTCCTGGTCTAGTCAGTATCAAATGAATTAATCTGATGTGCAATCTCCCTGTGGAGTACTCATGTAGCATCAGTTTGATCACTTCTAGAAAGAGGAAGCTCCCTGCCACTTGAGGCTGCCCATTCCATTTTGGCTAAATGCTGATTTCCAAAAATATCTTTGGTGTGAAAGGGTCAAGGTTATTAATACACAATATGAATAGCTAGTACTTACACAGAGCTTTCTATTGCTGGCTTAGTTCTAAGTGTCTTACACGTATTAAATCATTTAGTGCTCAGAGATTCATCTTAGGAGACTATTATTACCTCCATTTTATAGATGAGGCAAATGAAGCTCGGAGAGGTTGGATAGATTTATCAATGTCACACAGCTAGTAAATAATAGAGCAGGGCATAGGACCCCAAAATTCTAGCTCTGGAGCTAAACCATGCGCTTAACCTCATCAATGTTCTTCCCTTCACTGAATGAATGTTCCGAAGTTTTTCTCACCCTTAGATTGGTCAGGTAGATTCTAGTGTCACCCACTCAGGTTTTTCCCCTTCTTTGATTTCCAAGGACAGATCTGCTGTGGTCAGCCTATTTGTTTAGGCTCTGGTGGGGTGCCTGGGTGGCTCAGTTGGTTAAGCGTCCGACTTCAGCTCAGGTCATGATCTCACGTTTCTTGAGTTCAGGCCCCACATCGGGCTCTGTGCTGACAGCTCAGAGCCTGGAGCCTGCTTTGGATTTTGTGTCTCCTTCTCTTTCTGCGCCTCCCCCGCTCACGGTCTCTCTCTCTCTCTCTCTCTCTCTGTCTCTCTCTCTCTCTCAAAAAATAAACATTAAACAAAATTTAGACTTTGGTGATGCAGATTCAGCAACAGTAACGAGAAGAATAAAAAGCAAGCAGATGGGCTAACGGAAGACATTTCTGGGAAATATGGCCCAGAGCCAACAGAGTATGAGAAAATTTTTGGAGGGACAAAGGCAATTCTAAGAAGCATCACTGGAGATCGTATACTTCATATTGTGCAAGAAATGCAAGGGAGGAAATGGAATTATTCTTATGTTATTTTTTGTTAGCTGGACTATGTCTCTTGTTTGTGGCACCATTCTAACACTGGACTATGTGGAGCATGGATTTAGCAGGGTTACATATCTGTATAACCCACATTTTTCTTCCTGTTGTGTTCTTCTAGAGCCATCTGGCTCAGACATAGCCCTTCAAGTTTTTAAGGATGCTTATCCTATTCACCTTATTTTTTCCTCTTTTCTTGGTTAAACATTTCCATCAGTTGCTTCTTTTTTCCTTTAAAAAATAGCTTATTGAGGTATAATTGACATATGATAAACTAACCACATGAAAAGTGTATAACTAAGTTAGTTTTGACATATGTATATGCCCACAAGTCATCATCACAGTCAAGATAGTGGACATACCCATCATCCTCAAGACTTTCCTTATGATCCTTGTTAATACTTTCCCTCTTCCCTCTACCCTGTCTCAGTCTCCAGGAGACCACTGATCTGCCTTTTGTCACTTTAGATTACTTTATGCCTTCTAGAGTTTCATGTAAGTAGAATCATATAATATATACTATTTTAGGGAGGGTGGATTGGTAAATCTGGCTTCTTTCAATCAGAATAATTATTTTGAGATCTGTATATGTTGCAGAGCATTCCAGTATATTTTTTGTGTTGATGAATAACGTTCTGTTTTATGGATATACCTCGATAACGTTTGTTCATTTACTTGTTGATGGAATTTGAACTTTTCCCAGTTTTTGGCTATTACAAATAAAACTGTTCTGAACATTCACGTACAAATCTTTGTATAGACATAAGACTTAATTTTTCTTGGATAAATAAGTAGGATTGGAATGATTAGATCAGATGTACATTTAGTTAAAAAAAAAAAAAATCCGCCAAACTATTTTCCAAAGTGGTTGCACCATTTAAAAAATCCTACCAGCAGTGTTCATTTCCTCTATATCCTCACTGACATTAGCTTGGCTTGTATCAGTCTTTAATTATCCTAGATGTTTAGTGCTTTTGCAGCTTTAATTTGCATTTCCCTAATGTTGAACATCTTTTCATGTGCTTATTTGCCATTTGTATACTTTCATTGGTGAATATCTGTTCCACTCTTTTGTCCATCTTTTTAACTGGATTTTTGTTTTGGAAGTTCCTTTTCTTCTCTGGATACAGTTCTTTTATCAGACATATGATTTGAGAATATTTTCTCTAGCCTGTGGTTTGTCTTTTTGGTCTCTTTAACAGTGTTTTTTTGAAACAACTTTTAATTTTAATAAAATCCAATTTATCAATTATTTATTTTATGGATGTTTTTGCTATTTTATCTATGACGTCTTTGCTTCACTGAAGTTCACAAAGAAATTCTGACACGATTTCTTCTAAAAGTTTTATACTTTTAGATTTTACATTTAGATTTATAATCAGTTTTGAACTTTTGTATATGCCTTTAGATAAGATGGGAGTTCATGTGTTTTGCCTATAGATATTCAATTATTCCTGCACAATTTGTTGAAAGAATACCCTTTTGCTACTGAGTTGCCTTTGCAACTTGATTAAAAATTAGTTATTTATAAATACAAAGCTCTATTTCTTAACTATCTCACTGATTTATCTATCTTTACATGGCTACCATATCATCTGGCTTACTGTAGTTTTATAATAAGTGAACAGTAATAAGTCTTTGATAAAAATAATACAATAAGTCAATCATAATGAGAAATCAGATAAAATTAGTCCTCCAACTTTATTCTACATTTTCCAAGTTGTCTTGATTATTCTAGGTCCATCACATTTTAATATATTTTTTGAATCAGCTTGTCAATATCTACAAAAACCCTGCTGGGATTTTGGTTGAGGTTGCACTGAGTCTAGACCAATTTGGGGAGAATTGACATCTTTTTAAAAATTTTTTTTTCAACGTTTTTAATTTATTTTTGGGACAGAGAGAGACAGAGCATGAACGGGGGAGGGGCAGAGAGAGAGGGAGACACAGAATCGGAAACAGGCTGCAGACTCCGAGCCATCAGCCCAGAGCCTGACGCGGGGCTCGAACTCACGGACCGCGAGATCGTGATCTGGCTGAAGTCCGACGCTTAACCGACTGCGCCACCCAGGCGCCCCGAGAACTGACATCTTAATGGAGGATTGCTATCCTTTTGTTTACTTGAGTCTTCAATTTCTTTTAGCGATGTTTTGTAGATATTCACACATCAGTCTTGCATGTCTATTGTCAAATTTATTCCTACAAAATTTGTGTTTTTAATTATTTTAAATGGTATTTTTCAATTTTTAATTTTTTTGCCAGTATATAGAAACACAATTGACTTTTTATTTTGTATTCTGAAAACCTGATAAATTTACTATTAGGTGTAGCAGCTTTTTCGTAAGTTCCAAGGTATTTTTTATGCACCCATACTGTTTAACAATAAGGAGAATTTATGTCTTCCTTTCTAATCTGTTGCCTTGTATTTCTTTTTCGCTCCTAATTGTGTTAGGTAGAACCTTTTGTGCAGTGTTAAATAGATGTAATAAGTTCAGACATCCCTGTGTTTTTCCTAATCTTAGGGAGACAATATTTCTATCATTAAGTACGATGTTTGTTGTAGGTTTTCATGGATGACTTTTATCAAATTGAGAAAGTTTTATTTCTAGTTTGTTGAGAGTTTTTAACAGAAATACATGTTGAATTTTGTCACATATTACTCCTGCATTTATTGGGATGATCATATGATTTTTCTTTTCCAGTGTGCTAATTTGACAAATTAAATGAATTGACTTTCAAATGTTAGACCAAAATTGCTCATCAACATTGCTTTCTTGGGATAAACTCCACTCTTTCATGATGTATTATCTTTTTTATGTATTGTTAGAATAGATTTGCTAAACTTCAAAGAATTTTTGCATTTTTATTCATGAAGAATATTGGTATAGAATTTTTTTGTCTTAACATCCTCATCTGCTTTGGGTATCAGGGTAGTGATAGACTCACAGACTGAGATGAGAAGAATCTTTCCTCAACTTTCTAGAAGAATTTGTGTAAACTTGTTATTTCTTTCTTAAATTTTGAAAGAATTTTCCAGGGAAGCCATGTGGGCATGGAACTTTCTTTGTGAGGAGATTTTAAATTACAATTCATTTTCATGAATAAGTATAGCATTATTCAGATTAACTATCTCTTCAATGACCTTTGGTCATCTATGTTTTTCTTTTTTTTAAATTTTTTTTAACGTTTATTTATTTTTGAGACAGAGAGAGACAGAGAGAGACAGAGCATGAACAGGGGAGGGGCAGAGAGAGAGCAAGACACAGAATCTGAAGCAGGCTCCAGGCTCTGAGCCATCAGCCTAGAGCCTGACGCGGGGCTCGAACTCACGGACCGCGAGATCGTGACCTGAACGGAAGTCGGACGCTCAACCGACTGAGCCACCCAGACGCCCTATATGTTTTTCAAGAAACTTCTTCATTCATCTGTTGTTGAATTTGTTAGTACAAAGTTCAAAGTGTTTTCTTATTTTCCTTTTATTATCTGTAGAATCTGTAGTGATGTAACTTCTATCATTTCTCATGTTGGTCATTTGTGTATTCCTTCATTTTTCTGGTAAGTCTGGTTAATGGTTAATCACTTTTGTAGATTTTCTTCAAGAAACATAGCTTTTATTTATTCATTTGTTTTCTAAATGTCACCGAGTTTTTTATGTGATCCTTATTGCTTGTCTTTTTCCATCTACTGTGGGCTTAATTTGCTCTTCTTTTTCTAGTTCTGGGGTGAGTAAACCTTTTAGGCAAGGGACTAGATGCAATACTTTAGGCTTTGTGAGCCCTACATTCTCTGTCCAACTACTACTCAATTCTGCCACCACAGTATGTATGTTGCCATAGAATACTGAAGAATGAGCATGACTGTGTTCCTATGAAACTTTATTTCTACAAAAACAGGCAGTGATCTTGATTTGGCCCATGGGCCATAGTTTTGCCAAGCCCCGTTTTGGTTTATTATGGTTGAAACTGAGTTAGTTGGTTTGAAACCTTATTTTCTAATATAGTCGTTTAATGCTATAAATTTCCCCATAAAATATTTTGACAGCATCTTACAAATTTTGATATATCATATTATTCTTTTCAGTTTAAAATACTTCTTAATTTGCATTTTAAATTCTTCTTTGCCCTTTGGGTTATGTAGAAACTTGCTATTTAGTTACTGGAGATCTTTCTGTTACTGATTTCTAATTTAATTTCTCTATGGTCAGAGCAGACACTTTTTATGACCTAAATCCTCTTAAAATTACTGAAATTAGTTTTACGGCCCAGAATATGGTTTGCTTTGCTAAATGTTCCCTGTGCACTTAAAAATAATGTGTATTCTCCTATTGTTGAGAGAAGTGTTCTATAGATGTCAATTAAGTAAATTTGACTATTAGTCTTGTTTAACTATCCTATGTCCTAGATAATTTTCTGTGTACTTGTTCTATCGAATATTGAAAGAAGGAAATTTTTATTTATTTATGTATGTATTTAGAAGAGTTTCTATTTAAATTCCAGTTAGTTAACATATACTGTGATTTACACTGTGTGCAATATAGTGATTCAACACTTCCACTTCCATTCAACACCCAGAGCTCATCATAACAAGTGCATTCCTTAATTCCCATCATCTATTTCCCCCACTCACTTCCCCTCTGGTGTTCTCTATAGTTAAGCATTTGCTTCTTGGTTTGTCTGCCTCTCTCTCTTTTTCCCTTTGCTCGTTTGTTTTTTCTTAAAGTCCACATATGAGGGAAATCGTGTGGTATTTGTCTTTCTCTGACTAACTTATTTTGCTTAGCATAATACCCTCTAACTCTATCCACCTCATTGCAAATGGCAAGATGCCATTTTTTTAATGGTTAATATTCCATTGTGTATTATATATACATCTATCTATCTATCATCTATCTATCATCTATCTATCTATCTATCCATCCATCTATCTATCTATCTATCTCACATCTTCTTTATTCATCAGCTGATGGACACTTGGGCTGTTTCTATAGTTTGGCTCTTGTACATAATGCTTCTATGAACATCAGGGTGCATGTATCCCTTTGAATTATTATCTTTGTGTTCTTTGGGTAGATACCTCATTGCGCAATTGCTCGATTATAGGATAGTTCTATTTTTAACTTTTTGAGGAACTTCTATACTGTTTTCCACAGTGGCTGCACTACTTTGCATTCCAACAGTGCAAGAAGGTTCCCCTTGCCCACATCCTCTCCAATACCTGTTGTTTCTTGTGTTGTTGATTTTACCCATTCTTACAGGTGTGAGAATTGTAGTTTCTGTTTGTATTTTCCTGATGATCAGTGATGTTGAGAGTCTTTTTATGTGTCTGTTGGCCATCTGGATGTCTTCTTTGGAAAAATGTCTATTCACGTCTTCTGCCCATTTTTTAATTGGCTTGTGTTTTGGGTGTTGAGTTTTATAAATTCTTTGTATATTTTGGATACTGAGAGAAATAAACTTAAGCCTCTAGCTATAATTTGTATTTCTCTATTTCTTCTGGCAGCTCTATTAGATTTAACTTTATACATTTGAAGCTCTGTTATTAAATGCATAAGTGTTAACATTTTTATATCCTCTGGATGAATTGGTCCCAACCATTGAGAAATAATCATTTTTATCCCTAGATATATCTTTTGATTTGATACCCACTTTGTCCATATTAATATAACCACTTCAATTTTCTTTTTGGTTAGTGTTACCATACTATACCCTTTTCCATTCTTTTATTTATAGTTTATTTGTGCCTTTATATTCAAAGGGTGTTTCTTTAAGTAGTGTATAATTAACTCTTATTATTTTGGTACAGTCTGATGATCTTTGCCTTTTAGTTGGAGTGTCCATTTCTGCTAATTCTAACATCTGCCATTAGTTCTAGTTATGTTTCAATGAGTTCTCCCCCCACCCCCTTTTTCTTTTTGGCCTTCTTTTGTATCAATTATTTTTATGATTTCATTTTATCTCCTTTTTTGGCTTACTAATTAAAACTGTTTTGTTATTTTAGTTGTTGCTTAATGGTTTATAGTAAGCAATTTCACTTATTTTGGTCTATGTTTCAGTGATTTTTACCAATTTATGAATAATATAGAGAACTTAATATAGTATATTCCATTTCATTCCTTCTGATCTTTGTGATATTGTTGTTATACACTTTATATTTTTCTTTTTTTTAATTATTATTTTTTCTCTCTGTGCTGCATTTGGGAAGTTTTTATTGCTATGTCTGCAAGTTCACAAATCTCATTCATTATATTTTTATCTAAGACATTATATAGTTCTCATTTCTTAAAGTGTGTTATGCATCTACAGAATTTTTGTAACATATTGAATGCATTCATCATGACTGCTTCAGTGCCCTTTTTTGCTAATTCTAACAGCTGTCATTAATTCAAGGTATATTTCAATAGAATTTTCCTCTTGTTTTGTCATATTTTCCTTCTTTGCATATTTAGTAATCTTTGACTGAATCGCAGACATTGTGAATTTTACTTTCGCGGTGCTGCATAATTTTGTATTCCTAAAAATATTCTTCAGATTTCTTTTGGGATGCAGCTAAATAATGTGAAAATAGTTTGGATCTATTTCATCTTTCTTTTAAAATCTTTTAGTCAGAACCAGAGTAACATTTACTCTGAGGCTATTTATTCTCTATTACTAACTCAGGACCCTCTGAATTTACCCATGCCCTATAAATTTTAAGATTTTCTAGTCTGGCTTGTGGGAACAGGCACTATTTCCAGTCTACTATGAGCACTAGAAACTGCTATGATCCTTTCAGATGGTTTCTTTCCCTAACATCAAGTATTTCCTCACATGTATACTCTGACTAGTAGTCTGCTAGGTACTTGAGGAAGATCCTCTGCAGGTCCAGGAGTTTCTTTCTGTTCATCACTTTTCTCTGTAGTACTTTGTTTTATGAACTCTAGCTACTTTGATCTCCTTGGACTCTCAGCTCTGTGTCTTCAACTCAGGGTGCCATTAAGTTTCATCTGGCTTTCCTCATTCTGAGCCCCTACCTGATATCTCTTCTCAAAGCAATAACCTGAAATAATCATAGAATTTACCTTTTTTCCCCCTACCATCTCTCAAAAATCACTGTCCTTTGTTGCCTGATGCCCATTGTCTTAAAATTTTGTCACATACATTATCTAGGTTTTTGTTTTTTGTTTTTGGGCAAGATGGCAAACTTGCTCCCTATTACGCCATCTTGGTCAGAACAGTTTATCTGTTACTTCTTACTCATTACTGTCTGCACTGGAAATTCTCTAGTTTGCCTTTATACCTCCTCAAATATATTACCTATGCCAGGAGACAATATTATGGGTAACTTCTGAAAAATGCAGAGGAAATGAGAACTTTTCCTATTATAATCTAGTCTTGATAGTCCTATCAGTGAAGAGTAAGAACACATTCCTTTTCATCAGGCTGATCGTTCTGTGGCCTGTCAATGTGCATGCAAAGAAGTAAAACCCCTCGGTATTCCTTATTTATGTAGCTATAAACTATGCCACCATCTTGTGTTTTTGCAATTGCGTATATTTTTTATTTCTAGTTTCTGAGTTTTGATTTATTTTTTAAATTGAATTTCACTTGGTTAGATTTTAAGCAAGCCTCAGTAATTCATAATGGAAGAACAGATTTTAGGAGGTACCAAGAATCAAAGCCTGGAGAAGCAAGTAGGGAGAAAATCAGATTCCTAGGAATAGACCTTAGGAAAGATCAATCAAGTTGATGATATTTTCTGTAATCAGAAAAGAAAGAAAGAAAGAAAGAAAGAAAGAAAGAAAGAAAGAAAGAAAAGTTTAACAAAAGCCTTCAGCTGGTAAAGTCTTAGCTGATGTGAGCACTTCAAATATCTTAAGGAAATACTTCACTCTTGGTGTGGAACTGGAATGCACTAGTCCTCAGGATTGAAAACAAAGACCTAGAGAGTCCTTGGATTAAAGTAAAGTGACGAAAAGGAATTGCTGGAAAGAATCGTTAATGTTTTGAACGAATGCCAGGAGGACTGTATACATGTGAAGATTGTAGTTGAGATTTTCTACATCTTATCTATGATGACTATCTGTGTCATTCAACTGAACTAAAATTTATTTGTATAATTTGAAGCTACTGTTTAGGATGGGTGGCAGGAGACACAGTTAGAGGAAGATGTTAGGTCAGTGAAGAGAGTGGGGAAAGGATTAGACCCAGGTATATTGTCTTAATGGAAGTAGTGTTATTCTTTCCATTAATCTGCACAATATCAATGCCAAGTTGACCCATGACCAAGCAATAAAATGTAGGAACTTATCTAAGTGGAAGATGAAGGTCTTTATTGAAGCTATTTGGTGATTTGGAGGCAAGCATTTCAACTCTTTGGGATATCAGGGATATCAGTTTTCATTAGAGTTACATCTGAGAAAGTGAGGTTTAGGTGGATGGAATACTCCAGGCTTCAGCAGAGGCTGGACTACTATTTTAAGAAAGAAAAAATGGGGTGGGGGAGGGTGGTTTCTCTCTTTCCTTAGATGTTGTTCCATTCCTTTTCATTTTTGCTTTTTTTTTAATTCTAAAAAACTATTTTTTAATGTTCATTTTTGAGAGAGACAGAGACAGAGACAGAGACAGACATAGACAGAGAGAGCGCGCATGAGCGGGGGAGGAGCAGAGAGAGAGGGAGACACAGAATCTGAAGTAGGCTCCAGGCTCTGAGGTGTCAGCACAGAGCCTAATGCAGGGCCCGAACCCATGAACCGTGGGATCATGACCTGAGCAGAAGTCAGATGCTTAACCAACTGAGCCACCTAGGTACCCCTGCTTTTGCTGTTTAAATCACTTCTTCTAATTTGTGTTTCTTCTCCATTATTTTTATTTTTAATAAAAAAATTAATGTTTATTTATTTTTGAGAGAAAAAGAGAGACAGAGTGAGAGTAAGGGAGGGGCAGAGAGAGGGAGACAAAGAATCTGCAGCAGATTCCAAGCTCTGAGCTGTCAGCACAGAGCCTGGCTCAGGGCTTGAACTCATGAACCAATGATATTATGACCTGAGCTGAAGTCGGACGCTTAACCAACTGAGCCACCCAGGTGCCTCACCCCCCATTGTTTTTAATATTTTGTGTCTCTTCCTTTCTTTTGTCTTTGTTTTTTTCTTTTTTTAAATTTGTTTTTAAATGTTTTTATTACCTCCTTATTATTTCCTTCTAATAACATTTTATCTGCCACCATTGCAGACAATGTCTTCATGGGAACAAAAAGAATTTTGGACAGGTAGAAAGTGAAGGGGGAATGAGGCCATGACTGAATCTGCTTTTTCTGCGGCAATCCATATTCATTGCATGGAGTGGGGAGACATTTTTGTAGCGGTCAGTTAGGCTTAATCATGATGGGGCCACTCAGAAGAAAAGTAAATAGGAAGTGGAAAAAAGAAAGCCGTGCCTGCTGCAGAGTAGTTTCCCCTACTTACTCATGCAGCAGAAATATGAGACCATAATTGACAAGTCAAGGACATTATATTTTGAGTCACGGTCTCCCCCAACTTTGGGAATTTTCCTTCCTGCATGCCCACAGCATCAAACTTCTCCCACCCTTCTCTATGGACTAATACAGTCACAAGTGGCAAACCTAGGTATTCTCCCCCGTACAGAATCTGAGGGAATTTCCATTCAATAAACATATATTGAGCATCTACTATGCCCAAGGCCCTCTAAGTTTAAAGTTGCACAAAGCAGGGTCTTTAATTTTTAGGAGCTGTAATCCAGATAACCATATAAGACGCAATACTGAAGGTGGCAGAAAAGAAAAATAAAAACAAAAATAAAGACCATAAGAAATGAATATAGTACAGTGGGGGGCTAGAGGAGTGAGAAGCTATTTCTTGCTTTGAGATAGAGGGAGACTTCATGGAGGAGCTAGAATCTCATCTGGATTCCAAATAGGGATGGAGATTGAGGAAGAGAATGTTATGTAAAATCTGAGAGATAAGAAAATGTGTCGGACATTTGTGCAGTGAGTGATAGAAAGACAATGACATTGGAAGGACACTTCAGATAAGAATAGGAACCATGCTGGGGTCTACACTAAGCAGCCTGGACTTTGTTCTGCAGGCTAAAGGCAATCACTGATGGACTTTAAACGGGCATGATGACTTGGTGTAATCTACTTTGGTAGCTGTGTGACGGTGGGCTAGAGACACTGAAGACCGGGAGATCCGTCAGGAAAGGGAAGGAGGGATAAGAGCCAGTTCTTGGTGAGAGGTGCAGCAGAGCACCGAGTGCCTTCATCATGTGCCTCAGAATCCTGAATTTACAAGCCATGACCTTGGGGGAAAGTGTCTTATTTTCTCTATGCTTTAGTTTCCTCCTCTATTAATCAAGGATCAAAATAGTTACTTCATCAGGTTGTAAAGATTAAATGAATTGATATGTGTCAAGTCCTTAGATCTGTGTCTAACAAACCGTAAACACTCAATAATGTTATGTATTTTTAGTAAGGCAGTGGTAAGAAGAGACAATAATGAGTGGACTTGAAAGTTATTATACTATATAATTATGTCATTATTTATACTGGAGTTATTTTCAGCTATTTGCCTACTGAACATAATTCTATTATTTAGTAAGCAAAGCAAGAAATCAAGTAGTTACCATAGCATTGATTATATTTTATTTATTTCTTGTGATTGATTTCTTCTAGGATATGCCTCAGACTTTGAGATAATATAGGAGGTTGCCCCTGACATACATTAGTTTTGAAAAGGAGCTTGGAAATGTAATAGGGCCATTTGAATTATGCAGTCAGAGTTAGTCGTAATTGATGTTTTATCATCTATATTCAACTATCTATCATAAACGTACGTATCTATGCATTTCTACTTCCTTACACTGCACCTAACCCACGAGAACTTAAAAATTGAAAGATCCTGGGGTGCCTGGGTGGCTCCGTCGGTTAAGCGTCCGACTTCACCTTAGGCCACGATCTCGCAGTTTTGTGAGTTCGGGTCCCACATCAGGCTCTGTGCTGACAGCTCAGAGCCTGGAACCTGCTTTGGATTCTGTGTCTCCCTCTCTCTGCCCTTCCCTTGGTCTTGCTCCATCTCTCTCTGTCTCTCAAAAATAAATAAATGTACAAAAAATTAAAAGACTTGTAAGATCTTTTGGAGATAGAACCATGTACCTTCATAATCTCTTTGAAGGAGAATGTATTAATGGAGGTTTAGAGTGATCCTTCTTAGTGGAAGATGATTCTACTCCATGCTTTCTGTGCCAAAATAAAGGAAGAGACAACAATGGAAGGTAAAAGGGAAATGAGGATTGCCCTGCCCTGCTTTTCTTTCCTCCTTCTCCTCTTCCTCCACTACCTACATTACGGCCACAGAATGAGGGAGCTCCTCTCCTGGAGATGTCACCCAGGAGCTGTGAGGGGAGCTGGAAAGGGCCTTCTCTGCTTTCCCTGCCTGCTGCTTTGGGATCTTGGGAAAAATACATAAGGCAAAACGAGGCTGATAAGAGTGGACAAAGAAGCAACTCTTTGTGTTCAGGACCAGGAAAAGAGGAAAAGAAGGGGGAGATAAGCAATTTTCCTTTACTGTTTCCTGTGCATTCTGAAGTGGACTTATCTATGGTCTAGACCACACTGAAAATACGGAGGCCACGATAACAGAGGCATCTGAAGTCTTCATCTAACTGTAAAATGTTTATCTTGATCTACTTTGGGCTTTAATAATAATCCAAGACCTCGAAAAGGAGCCATAGGTAAGTGTTAGTGGCATGGCAAAATGACCAAAGCGTCTCTAAGAGAAGAATGGGAGTGTGGGATGTTCTTGTGGTTCGTTTCCTGAGCCCCTTCTCTGGGCACCCTTTGGCCTTCCCATTTCAGGAACCCCTTCTCAGCAACAGATACATGGCTGCCTCCTTTCCCACCTCTGACAGAGGGTGAGGTTGAAGGAGCAGGGACTTGCCTTAATGCTTACCCTGAGCACAAGGTGAGTCAATAGCAGAGGCAAAGCGCTTACGGGCTTTTAGATATGCCTCTGATGCCTTCCTTTCACCTCTGCTGAGGAGGAGTTATCCAACATCAGAAAGAGATTAATTCACACGCAGCCTTTCAAAGTAAATATGGAGGAAAATTTACTGGCAGGAAAATTTGTTCATGAAGTGCTGTTCAGAGCAAAAGTACGTAACAAATATCGTGTACCGTATGATCTCTACTTGTGAGATACACATCGCACAGGCACCCTGGGAAGTTTAACCAAATTTAACCTTGGCCTCCTCTGCTGGGGAGAAAATAGGGGGTTTACGACACACTTCGAAGGTGTGTGGGTGTGTTCATTTTTTCCTATCAGTGAAAATCAGTTTTAGTTTTCAAAGCAAGAAAGACACTAACCCAAAATTCCACAGCAACTAAGTGGTTAGAGCCTCCCCAGATGTGTATCCCTTAGAAGCTGGTATACATAAATGTGAAGAGATCTGGGAAATAATGCAGTCTTTATTTTTTATTTATTTTTTTGGCACAGAAAGCATGGAGTAGCAATCTTCCTTTTCCCCTAAGAAGGATCCTGGAGTGTGAGTGACTGAACAATCCAGAAAAGAAGAGACTCCCCTTTCCTTACACTTCCATGTGCCAGTCAGCTTCCTGAACAAACCACCCCTCCCCCAGCTTCCTGCCAATAACTCTTTAGAGGAAGGGAAAAACTGGACCAAACTCCTAACACTTGGGAGACATATCCCATTCCCTACCCAGGTATTATTCCAGTGGAAGTGCTGAGTGGGGGTGTGGAGGGTGCGAGATGGAAAAATCTGTCCTTGGCATGTGTCGTGTTCTAACCTAACCACTTTCAATCAACAATGTCACAGGGTTCATCAGCTTCCAGGCTTTTGCCTTCCTTGGCTTTCTATGACCAACGGCCCATGTGCTTGCTGTGCTAATTTTTTCTCTGCAGAGCTGACTTTTAAACCGGCAACAAAAGCAGCAGTTACACTTACACAAGAGAAGGTGAGGAAATTTCAGGCAGGTTCCCGTGTTTGCTCATCAACTGACATTATTTGGGCCCCTTCTGAAGAAGGAGAAAAACAGCAGGCCACAGAACAATTTGAACAACAGTGACAAGGAGCCGGTCAAAGCCAGAAAATCCTAAGTGGGGTGGAACGAAGTGTGGGAAACTCTTTCTACAATTTCACTGATTAACCATTGATAAAATAACAGAAGTCTATTTTTCGCCTCTCAGGGCCCCCTTTATTCACAACCTGAATGTGAAAAGTAAGAAATCCAACTTACCTCAGCTTTACACTGCGCTAATTGTGTGCGAGGTGCTGTCATTTGAGAGTGTGGCCTCAAATATCTTTTCTGAAGGACTTGGTGCAGAGCAAGTGCCCTGTCACCTTCTCTCTCCTTTGAGGAGGTTGTGAGAAGCACAACAGTGCATTCTTTCATTCTCACCATTTGTTTTAGGGAGGTATTGGGCGTTAGTTTTTTGGGCTCATCTTCCTCAACTCCTGCACCAGCAGGGCTCCTTCCCTCTGCATTATCTTCTGGAGGCGCATTTCCATGTCAAAGACCTCTCTGGAGAGAAAGCTACTTTTTCTTCCACCCCCTGCCTCGTGTTTGTGCCTGACTCACCTTAACTCCATCCTTCCCAGCCCTGTCCCACATTAGCGATAGAAAGGAGCAAAGCCTTATTTAGAAATCAAAGCCACAGAAAAAAATCTGCTTCTTTCTGTCAAGGATAAGAACAATTTAATTGCCCTTGAAAATATCAACTTGTAAGAAAGATCACTATCTTCCTGCAGTAACCGTAGAAAAAAGAGTTATTCTTCAATGAAATGGTAGGTTTTCCTTAGGAAAAATGGAAATGTTAATACTATTATACACAACTAGGTAAATCCATGATGGGCTAGTCGAGAAGAATTGATAAGGGAAGAATGAGTATAAGTTAACTTGTCTTGCATTTATGGACTGTCTTCTGATACACTCATTCAGTAGAACAAATAGGCAATTTAGTTGGATACAGACAAGGCTGTCCATGTTCCTACTCTTCTACGGTTGGGGAACCTTGAAACCCATTACTGCTCTTATCCTTCTGGCAGAGCTTGGGGACCCAAATCGCTTTATTTCCTGTCATTTGTCCAGATAGAAGGCACTCATGGTAGGGCTTCACCTGGGAGTGGTTCTCTAAGGTTCGATCAGTGCTGTTTGCACATTCTCGTGAGGCCACCAAAAAGCCCATGAAACTCCTACACCGACCACTCACCCATGAGGGACTCAAGCTCATTAGCTCTTAGCTGACACTAGCATAGACACATTATTGGGCTTCGGAGAGCACTCTAAGATGGTCTTAGAGCCAGAGGAAAAGTCAAAGTCTTCAGGTTCCTGTTTATTTCTCATGCCCCAGAGTTTGCCCTCTCCTCTTCTACACTAGATGTGAATCATACTGAAATACTGAGAGTTCTTGAACAGGTCTGCTCTTTTCTTTCTCCAGATATTTCACAAAATATCCCTTTTCTTTGTAACACTCTTCCCCCTCTTTGTTCCTGGCTGACTTCCAGTTGGCTAACTCTTATGTCCAATTAACTCCTGAGTCTTTAAAAGTGTTCCTCTGTTAGTGTTCCTCCTATATAATGTCACAACTGGCAGGAGAAACAAAACAATCATAGGGAATAAATACAAGTTTCAGAAAACCCTCCAATTCATTGCCTCTTATTTCTCTTTTTTAATGCAGGACTTGGAAACACTAATGACCTTTTCTTTTATTCTTGAAAAAGTTGATCCATGTCTCTTTGAAACCAGAGCAAGAATCTAGGTCTAAATGAAATGAGTCTGTACTAGGAGGACTTTTAAGAGCTCCGTAGATAAGCCAGTTAAAGAAACATAGGAAGTGGTTCTCACTGTCAACTTAGAGCATTTCCCAAAGTTATACAGAAGATATACAGAAGTATACAAAACCCTGGTTTTAAAATAGTTTACAGTCTAGCCGTGGGATATGGCACTTATATTAATTTTCTATTGGTGTGTAATGAATTACCCACAAACTGGACAGCTTAAAACAACACCCATTTATCAGCCCACAGTTCTGTAATTCAGCAGTCATGTGGCTCAACTGTGTTCTCTGTGTCAGGGTCTCATACTCAAGGTGCTGGCTGAGCTGAGTTCTTATCTGGAGGCTTGGAGCCTTCTTTCCGGGCTCACTCGGTTGTGAGCTTGGAGGCAGTTGTAGGACTGAGTCCCTATTTTCTTGCTGACTAAGGACTGTTCTCAGCAATTAGAGGCCACTCTCAGGTCCTTGCCATATGCTTCCCTCCATCTTCAAAGCCAGCATCAGAGAATCCCCCATTGGTTCAAATCCCTCTCACATTTCAAATCTCTTCCACCTGTCCCTTTTATGGTCTCATTGAGGAATTCGCATCGGGTCAACTGTGACACAGAATATGACCTAAGCATAGGAAGGGTATCCCACCGTATTTGCGGGTCCTACCGATACTCGAGGGGAGGGGATTATATAAGAGTGTGGGCCATTGTGGGTCATTTTGGCATTCTGCCTACTTCAGTATTCAATGGATAAGACAGAGTAAGGTAAATTCCACTTGAAAGATATAAAATACTACATGGATGCAGAGTAGGGAGAGAAACTTCCTGTATGTACTTAGCATATGGTAGATGCTCATCCAGTATTTGTTAACATGTGGGAAATACATATATATCCCAAGAGCACAATCACGTATTGAACTGTATTAATTGGAATAAACTTCGTCAGTCAAATAAAAAAAAAAACAACCCACTTTTGACCCACAATTTGGGTAGTTTGTCAATTTTCTGTGTTTCTGGGTTGGGGAGAGTGAACTCCAGAAGGTAACATCAAGGGAGGGCTCGGTAGGTAAAGAGGCTTCACATTTCTGGGCATTTTGAACCACTCTTGGGGTGGGGGGAGAGCCAGCAGACTGGAGATACGGGAATGCAGCTCAGTCAGGAACCACAGCAGGTAGCTTTGGAGGAAGGGCAAAAACAATCAGGCACAAGCTGCCCAGTGTTTTTCTTATTTGGTGAGGTGCTCCACTTACTCAACACGGGTTACTAAATTTCCATTCGATAGATCACTCCTTTTGAAAGAGTTGATGAGCTTCTCTAATGTGCAGCTAGGGAGATAGATCTACCCAAACTGGAGTTCAACACCCAGTCATGTTGGCAATATATTCCAGTGTCTAATAAGAGATTGAACTGTGATTATTGAAAGTGCTTTTCTGGGATCACTCTAAAAACAACAACGGTGCTTTCTTCTTACATAACTCCATTTGAAGCAATTTCAGAATCTTATGGACAGGTCCGTTTAGAGCTGTCCCCATTCCTGTTTCACAAATGGAAATAAGCTGAGGTATTCTGAAAGAAATCGACTTGCCCAAGGTCTTAGTAAATCATCTGAAGCAAAGGAAAGGAAATGCAATATCCCCAAATAGTTTTAAAATTTCTCCAGTATAGACAACAAAGCTCTGTTGATAACCCTATATTCTCCAGATTGATGTCCACATATGTAAGTTGGATATTAATTTTATACATTTCATTAACAACTCTGTCATGGCTGTCAAAAGTCTCTAATATTGAAATCTTTGCATCTATGCCTTATGCAGAAAATCTGGATATTTTATAAAGCAACTTAGCTGTTGAAGATTCAGATAGACCCTAACTGAGGATGCATGTTTGGAGACTTCTAGGTTTAAGCATTTTTATGTTATTTAATTGCTAAATATACCAATGAGTTATTTGACAGAGGTAACCTGTCTGATTATCTCAAAGTTATGCAAGAAGTATTAGGAACTTCCTCTGCAGTTCTTGGGAAAGAATATTCAAACCTTTGTTACTTCTTATAGAAAGTCCAGCCCTAAGCACTCCCTAGTCGGTTTGGAAATGCTCTGCCACTGCTTACCACACTCTTAGCTGTTAAAGGAGAAGTCAGAGAGGCACATAAGTAGAAAAGGATGGCTTATATAACGGAAGGAAATGCAAGTGTAGTCCTAGTACAATTTCAGTTCACTACAGCTGAAGTTCTAATGCAGCATAAACAAAGTTACATCTTGTTATGTAAAAGTAATGGGTGGGTGTAGGGAAGGGCTTGGACATCTATGGCGTGTATCTGTTTCTACAATGTTTTTCTCATTCCGATGGTGATGGCTCTAATTTCCACTGGAATGCCACTTCTGTAGATACTTGGAGATGTTTGGGTTAAGGCGAATACGTTCAGGGAATATAACAGGCATGTATTTCGGAAATTATGTCTTAAAAATGGACCATAAGTGATATTGATATTGGATATTTGTGAAGTAAGTTCCTAAAGCATGAGTTTGTATGTTTTTATAAAACATTGCTATTAAACTAGAATATTTGGGGTATTTTCTTACATTAAGTAGCAGGACGTAGAAGATCTTAAAATGGTGAGTTTTAAATTAGGAAACAACAGCAAAGTATCTAGAGGGACAGAATATGCCAAAGGAAACCCACAAACCACAAGCGAAGATGTAGCTGCCATGTGGACTGACCACGACAAAATGCTCACTCCCTGTCCCCTCACCACGGCTGCTTTCAGCTCCGTACCAAATATCGTTGACATAAAAAAGGCAGAGCACAAAAAATGTAGCTACATTTTCCTCCTAGTGTTTGTTTTCTTTCTTGTCTATTCCAATCCTATGTGAAAAATGAGAACAAAATATGACCCCGGTTTCCATAAAGCAGGAGCCAGAAATGAAGAAAGACTGCCTGTTTCAGAATGGCGCCCAAACCTGGTGGCTGTTGTTATCTTTCTGATGCCATCACGAGGGGATAGAGATCATGCCAGGATTCACTTCTAACCAAGCAAGTCTCTCCTTGCTCAGAAAATTAAATGCATATATGAGAGCACTGACGGTCAATATCGCCACTTGATAGCAGAGGCTTCGGAACTGTGCTGGCGTCATGTCAGGTTTTGAAGGATCTTGGTTGGGGAAGGAGAGGGTGAGCAGCAGGAAAGCAGCAAAGCCATGGGCAGTTCTCTCTTCTCGTCTTTGTCATCTACCACGCCTATAATGGCTGGGTGAATAAAATGAGAAAATCACTCTGTCTCGACAGTTATAAGTTCCATGGATGATATCCTGGAACAAAATCATCTAAAATTTGGGCTTTCTTCTTCTTCTTCTTCTTCTTCTTCTTCTTCTTCTTCTAATGTTTATTTTTGAGACAGAGAGAAATGGAGCATGAGTGGGGGGAGGGGCAGAGAGAGAGGGAGACACAGAATCCAAAGCAAGCTCCAGGCTCTGAGCTGTCAGCACAGAGCCCGATGCGGGGCTCGAACCCACAAACTGGGAGATCATGACCTGAGCCAATGTCGGACGCTTAACCAACTGAGCCACCCAGGTGCCCTGACGCTCTCTCTTCTTAAAATTCTAGAGAGTATCTGCAATGCAATTGTTGCGTATAGAATTCTTTCTGAAACTCACATTAATGAGAGATGTTTTTGTCTAAGAGAGAGATGTGTGCCTTTTGTCAGATGTACCCTTTGTGTGGAAAGCTCTTCTCCCAGACTGACATGTAGCTCTTTCCTTCTTGTTATGTAAGTCTTAGTTTATATGTCATTACCTTGTGAGGACTTCTCTGACCACCCTACCCAGTCTCCCTGTAAGATACGTTTTTTTGTTTTGTTTTGTTTTGTTTTTTTTTATCAGAACACTAGGCACTACTTGCTTTCTTTTATTTCTAATTTGTTGGTGGTCTGTCTCCCTCCCTCTTTTTGAATTGAAGGTCTGTGGAAGCAGCCACTTTGTTAGGCTGGTTCATTACAGTTTCCCTGTTTCTAGAACATGGCAAGCCAATGGTAGGTTCTCAGTAAATGCTTACGGAATGAAAGAATGAGTAAATGTATGTGCTACTGTAGAGATATATTCTGCTAGTATTGAATTCTTGGTTTCCCAGGGAAAGTTATTTGGTTTTAGTATTCTGCCTCTCACACTCTCTCTGTTCACCAATAACGTGAAAATGCACACAGTTGTCCGTGTGTAGGGGTTTACGTAAAACTTTTTGTGTGCGCTTAGGAAGGCTTTCTCCAAGAGGGAAATAAGCTTATCAGAGAAATTGACGCTTAAAATAAATAAATGATAAAAACTAAAGATGGAAGTTATTTTTAAAAAGATAGAATATGGGGCACCTGGGTGGCTCAGTTGGTTACGTATCCGACTTGATCTTGTGGTTCTTGAGTTCCAGCTTCACGTCAGGCTCTGTGCTGACAACTCGGAGCCTGGAGTCTCCTTCAGATTCTGTGACTCTGCCTGTCCCCTGCTCACACTCTGTCTCTATGTTTCTCAAAAATAAATAAACAATAATAATGAAAAAAGACAGAATAACTCCTAAGCCTCTAAGATTTGATTGATAACAGATATAATGTATTATATCAAAAAGAAGAAGAAGAAGAAGAAGAAGAAGAAGAAGAAGAAGAAGACTAAAACATTGGTTAGCCATGAAAACATTAAAAATAAAAAGTCTTGGGGTGCCTGGCTGGCTCAGTCGGCTAAGCAACCGACTTTTGGTTTCAGCTCAGGTGGTGATATCCTGGTTTGTGAGTTCGAACCCCACATCGGGCTCTGTCACTAGCACTGTGGAGCCTGCTTGGAATTTTCTCTTTCTAACCCTCTCTCTCTTCCTCTCTCTCTGCTCCTCCCCCACTTGCGCTCACGCTCTCTCTCTCAGAGTAAAGAAATAAAATTAAAAATAAATAAAAAGCCTTGGATGCTAACTTGCCAGAGGCCGCTGACACATCTGAGTGCCTTGGGTCCATGGAGAGAGAACCCGAGCTACCGAGCCTCTGTTCAACTCTGTTCTGCGAGATGGTTGCATCTGGCCATCGCAGCCTGCTACCATTAAGTATTTGCTTCTTTCACTCTCTTTGTTCTGCTTCCCAGGCCCCCAGGAAAGCTTGGCGGTGTGATTTGGTTTTCCACAGGTGTGCCCACTGCGGGAGATGTACCAGCGGCATCGGCTTGAAGACTTCCAGTCCCTGTGATGGCCATTGCTCATTCCACACAATTAATAAATCGCCTTCAGGTTTATATATCTACCCTGTGAACTTGGTAAACGTGAATTGCCCCTGCAGGAGATGTGCTGACAATTCATACATCTGAGCCGGTCAGATTCCGGGCAATGCCCTGGGTCCCGGTAAATTCGCCAGGATGATGGATGAAGACCTTGTGGCACAAGCACTGAGCCAAAAATGGTATTTGGAGTTTTGAATTAATGTCCATCTGCTATCAATGAAATTAGTTACTTAACCAGTTAGTTACTTAACTGAGTGTAATTTTCTCAATCTTTCTGTCCCAAAGGGATGGGTGTATGTCGAAGTCCAAGTGACCATCCTTACCTCTCTGTGGAAGATAGGGGTAAGGAATTTGGGGCACTAGTATTGAAAGTTTAGGTCTTGAGCTCATTAGTCCTTTTATTTTATTTATTTATTTATTTATTTATTTATTTATTTTTTTAATTTTTTTTTTCAACGTTTTTTATTTATTTTTGGGACAGAGAGAGACAGAGCATGAACGGGGGAGGGTCAGAGAGAGAGGGAGACACAGAATCGGAAACAGGCTCCAGGCTCCGAGCCATCAGCCCAGAGCCTGACGCGGGGCTCGAACTCACGGACTGCAAGATCGTGACCTGGCTGAAGTCGGACGCTTAACCGACTGCGCCACCCACGTGCCCCTCATTAGTCCTTTTAAAGTCTCTCCTGGAACAGGCCTTAACGCGAGGACACAAGGAGAAAGTGTGGAGAGCCGAACTCTGGCCGCCTGCCTCCATACTCACAGCTCCTCAACAGGTTCCTGGGCCAGAGTCTGAGGTCGCGGGGCCCAGATGGGACACGAAGAACCTCTGGATGCAGCCTCTGTCTGCCTGTGTTTGGCTGCATAGAAAGGTGAGCAGACTTGGCAAAACAACCAGCTTCGTGACGTGTTACTTTGGCCTCTCCCATCTCTGCTCTCTAAGTCTTTTTCACCAGAGATGGTGTCCTTCCTGATGTCAGTACCTCTCATCTTGCCATTTATATTTTGATCAAATCTCATTCATATTGATGCCTTATTTCTCTCAAACGCCCTTTGATTTAAAAAGTATTTCTTCTTTAATTTTATGTTGGGATGAAGAAGACAACACTAAGGAAAAGGATGCCATTTCTTTGTGTCAAAATCCATGCTGTAGTTTGGCATAAGTTACAGCACGATGGCAGATGTGAGGGTCTTTTGTGAAGGCGGTAGAGTGAAGCAGTTATGAATTTTGACTTGACTTTAGGACAAGCTGGTTCAAAGCCTCGTTTTTCCACTTACTCCCCATTTGGCATAAGGCATGTTTCTTAGCCTCAGTCTTCCCATCTGCTAAATGGCAGGAGTGTGGTTGTTAAGGATTAAACAGTTAATGAATTTAGGGCTTAGTACGGTCTCTGGCTCATAGTAAGCCCTGAACACACACTACTATTATTTTATTATCTCGGCACTCACTTTTAGATCCCTTTCAGTTCTTCTCAGAAGGACCCTGCTAACCGTGGCCAGTGAGGACAGCTCCTGGGCTCAGGGGAACCTGCCAAAGCTCACGTCTATGTGACCACCTGATTGTTTGCTTTCCCATCTTTTCTCTTTGCTATTCTCCTAGCCCCTACCACATCTCATCCTATATTTCTACCTTTAAGGATCTGAGTCCGTTTTCACTGTGCCTTGTCTTTTTTTTTTTTTTTTTTTTGTATCCACTCTACCCTGAGACTAATAAAGAAACAGTTCTGCAGACACCCACTTGATTTAACAGAGAAGCCATGAACTGATGGACAGTTTCCATAGACTTGAGACCTTAGCCTGGAGTTTGTGGGCAGGTACCAGGAGGCCATGGACAGGGCTGTTCTGTTGAAGGGGAGAGTTTGGCAATGCCATAACTGGGGACACAAAAGGGTGGGAGTGGAACCCAATAAATGTCATTCTTGGATATGGAGGCTGGGAGTGAAAATTAGAGAACCCAGGCTGCTTACTGATGGACACCATGCTGCCATTTTCCATGTGTCTTTGGCACCCTGCGCAGGGTGCCTAAAGCAGGCCTTCAAATGCAGTTGGGTAACAATTACTAGGGGGTAAAACCCGGGAACTATGTTGTCTAAATCATGTGTGTGATTGGAAAGCTGTTGATTCACCTGAATGCTGGTTATAGCCTCTCTAAAAGAAGGCTACAAACAGCATGTTTACTTTGCCCGTGTAAAAATTACACATTGAGTGATATTTATGTGAGCTGCTTATGGCTTATTAACACCTAGCACCATAACACTTATTATACTTGTCATCACATGTGTATCAGATTAACTTTGCTGTCCATTGTGTTCGATTGCAATAGCAAACTTTACTTCTGCTTAAGATACATTTATAGAATATGGAGCTTAATCCACAAGTAACAACCAAAGTCCCTCTCAGTTTTGCGTAGAGAACAGACAGTGCAGAACATTGGGACATGAAGAATATGAGGCATTTGGAGAAACCCATTGACCACATGGATCTGTGAGCAGTGAGGCAATGAGGGAGAGCATCACAAGGCTGATGGAAATCTGGATGAATCATGAATTTTGAGTCTCCTCTTCTGGATACAAAGGTAATCCCATTCAAATCCTACTAAAGAGACACGGATTTCCATGGCACCATATTCAATGCTCTAAATTTGGAGTAAAAAAGCCTGAACAATTTACTGATCAAAAGCCTCTTTTTTTTCCCCCCATAGAGAGTTAATGGAAGGATGAATATTAGATGTGTAAAATTAACTTTCTACCCATTTGTCCTTTTCATTTCCCAAATACACGTTTGTGAACATGGTTTGTGCTGCCCTAAATATTTTTCTTCTAGTTCCTATCAGAGTTTCCCACATCCAATCACTTCCCAAGTGACTACAAGTTCTGTACATCACATTCTTTTTTTTTTTTAATTTTTTTTTTTTAACGTTTATTTATTTTTGAGACAGAGAGAGACAGAGCATGAACGGGGGAGGGTCAGAGAGAGGGAGACACAGAATCTGAAACAGGCTCCAGGCTCTGAGCTGTCAGCACAGAGCCCGACACGGGGCTCGAACTCACGGACGGTGAGATCATGACCTGAGCCGAAGTCGGCCGCTTAACCGACTGAGCCACCCAGGTGCCCCGTCACATTCTTTTTCAATAGCTTTCAAATCTTCTGTCTTAGGACACGTTCACCAGGAGGACATCTCAGGGGGAAAGAATCATGTGTGAGTGATTTTTTTTTTTTTTCAACATTTTTTATTTATTTTTGGGACAGAGAGAGACAGAGCATGAACGGGGGAGGGGCAGAGAGAGAGGGAGACACAGAATCGGAAACAGGCTCCAGGCTCCGAGCCATCAGCCCAGAGCCTGACGCGGGGCTCGAACTCACGGACCGCGAGATCGTGACCTGGCTGAAGTCGGACGCTTAACCGACTGCGCCATCCAGGCGCCCCGTGAGTGATTTATTAAGGAAGTTCTTCCAGGAGAAGCAGGTAGGGGAAGAAGGGAAGTAAAGACAGGCGAGGGCCTGGTTTTAGCTGGTGCCAGGGACAACGTTGAAGTGTGACTTATGCTTGGGAATTTGTCCCAAGCAGAATGAAAGCAACTAAGCTTTTATGTTTTCTATTTTATAATCACTGGCTGAGGACTGTGGGATTTGAAACGTTAGTGGTGTGGGGGGGGGGTGCGGAGAGTAAATTTGTAGTCCCTTTGAGCTCTTTTTGCCTGTGGGCAAAGACCCTCCAGTGGCCAAGCAGTGTCTTTAAAGGAGAAGCACAGGTGGGGAGGGAGACTATGAGCATTCAAGCCCAAGTGCAGCTACAGGGGATACACAGAACGTGTTACCAAGGATGACAGGGGCTCTCGGTGGACACAGGGAGTGTCTACAACCTCTTCCTGATTCTGCCCACCGCTGTCCTCCTTTAGTTCATGTCCCTGTGATGATTTCTTTTCTGGAACATCTAATGGGTTCCCAGTTTATATTCTCTGATCCACGCAGGCCTCCTCTAATGAATCCTTGTTGTATTCAGCGATCTTCCTAAACTACAAAGTTAGTAGTGCCGGTCTGGTGCTTAAAGCCCTTATTGCCTCCTTAACATGACTTGCCTGAGCTCTTGATCTGATCCCTGACCCCAGACTCCTAGGACTGCAACCTGATAGCCCATGGTAGTCCTTCCTGCTCTCTGACCTCTGGGATTGTGTAAAGATATACCCGCTGCCTAGAAAGACCTTCGCCTACCTACTCGCCTGGCGCACTGTTATTTTCCTCTGAAGATCCAGCCTAGTCTTCATGACCTCTGGCTTCCCGCTACACCCTGGCCTCACCCTGTTAGATTTGCCACATTCTGTTTTCCCACCAAACCATTCTTTCCCCCATCAGACATTTCTCTTTAAGAAAGTCCTGTGCCCCGTTCATCTCTGATCTCTTCATTTTTGGATTTCTGATAGAAGATAAGGCGAAATGAAGGAGGAGTGGGGATCTGTCTTTGCAGGTATCGGCAGAATGAATGTGGTCTGCAGGCTTCAAAAGCCTCATTCTTTATGTGTGAGGTCACCAGAGCCAGGCAAAGCCTTGGTCACCTCTATGTGCCAAGTAATGGCCTTAAGGTACCTTGTCACATGCAGTCTCCTTGCATGAAGACTGAGGGGAATGTTATTATCCAAGCCTCTGATGATCACATTGATGTCTCTGGAGATCAGAGGGACCCGTTCTCTTATCAGAGATTTTCTGGCTTCCTGATGGTTCTATGTTTCAGGAAAAAAAAAAAAAAAAAAAAAGTAGATCCCACGTTCAGTTTGGCAGACATCTATACTGAAAGCGGCAGAGATATTTAAGCCAATTAAACACACATTATTGAAGGTCTTAGACCTCAGGCAAAGAGCTGGCACTGTGCTGGGTATCAAGTATGCAAAAAGGAATAAAGCCTCGGACCTGATTGTTATGATTTGAATTGTGCTTACCGCCCCCCCCCCCCCCCCCCCTCCCCATAACCCCCTTGTTGAAGTCCTAATTCTCGGTGCCCTATTTGGAGATAGGGTCATTGCAGATGTAACTAACTACCATGAGGTCATGCTCAGTAGGGTGGGCCCCCAATCCAACTGACTGCTGTCCCTGTGAAAAGAAGGGCATATGGAGAGACAGACACGCACACAGGGAGAGTGCCACTTGAGCTTGAAGGCAGAGATGAGGGTGAAGCCTGTACACGGTATATCAAAGATCGCCAGCAAGCCAGCAGGAGCTGGGAGAAAGCATGGAACAGATTCTTTCTCGCAGCCTTCAGGAGGAACCACCATTGCTGACAACTTGATCTCAGACATGTAACTTCAAGGGCTGTAAGACCATACGTTTCTGTGGTCAAGCCACCCAGTTTGTAGTAATTTGTTATGACCACCCTAGCAAAGTACTGTACCAATCCCGATCAACTCAGAGCTAGACATAAACATACTACGTTATCATGTGATGCGACCAATAGCGGAGAGCTGAACAAGATTCACATGCAGCACAGGGAAGGCTGCGAGTTTTGTGGAGGTGTATACAGGTGCCGGGGGTGGGCCGGGGGGGGGGGGGGTGGCTGCACAGTGAAGGTTGCCTCGTGGAGAAACTGCTGAGCTAGGTTTTGAAAGCTGGAGATGATTCAGACTGCTCTCCCTCTATGGCAGTTATGGCATTCACGGATAAAGCCAACCACGGTGCGATATTACCCCCCGTTTCCTGTTAATAACTTTTGGTGGGAGCTGTACAGGGAGGCCTCAGCGGATCTGGAAACAAGCAGGTGGCTTTGGGGCCTGACAACAGTGGGTAAACTGTTTGGGTCCTGCACCAACGGGGGCCGTCACTGCATTCTCCTTCCCCACCTCTTTGTAGCACACTTTTTGTTCTCTTGGATCTTTTTTTTTTTTTTTTTTTCCTTTGAGTAAATTTGTTTACTGCCCGGAAGAGAACAGGGAAGGACTAGGCCGGTTGCCTCGGGCAGATGGTATAATGTTAGTAGACACCCTGAAAGCAGAACTCCTCAGCTCCTGTCTTTTTTTTTTTTTTTTTTTTTTTTAACATTCGCCAGCAAGGCTCTTCAAACTAAATAGCATAAAGCAAACATTAATAAAAGGAAACTGAAACACGAGTCAAGGGCAAAAATAGTCAGGGAACCCCTGCCTGGTTTAAATGCCTCTGTGTCTTCAGATCTAAGTGAATTAAATCCAAATAATCAAAGAACTTGTAGAAATGACCAATAAGCCACCGAGGAGATATTAATTTCAGGTGTTTTTTGTTTGTTTGTTTGCTTTTTGGTTTTGGGCTCAGGTTCGTTTTTTAGAAATTTTGGGTAAAACGTGCCTGGAGCCTGGAGAAGAACAAAGGTTGCTCTCATATTTAGAGAAATATAAAAGATAAACTCACAGAAAGTACAAGTTCAGGTTGATTCCCTGCAGACCTCGAAAAAATTTTTATTTTACCTCTCCACTTACAAAAATACGAAGAAGAAAGGAAGCAGAAAGGGGCAGAGAGAAAATGAAGGAAGGGAGAATGAGAAGGGCAAAGAAAGGAGAAGGGAGAAGAGAGCAGTAAAAAAAAAAAAACCAAGAAGAGAGAATAAGAAGTTCCTTCGATTTATGGAAATTACCTCAAGTTTACAGAGTACACACAACTCAATTTGCCTACAGTTGTGACCTCAATAATCCTGCAAAATTTCAGGATGGGCTATTAAATAAACATAATGTATGCCTTGACAAAATAAAGGAGATGACTAATAAGAATCAGAGAAGGTTAATTAAAAAAAAAAAAAATGATGCTCCACTTGGAGCTTCCTTCCTTTTCAATTTCCTTTGCCTTGTCTTTTCTCATTTCCCCAGAGTGGACTCCACTCTGAAGTCACCCAGAGAGGCAGCAGTGCCACCGACACCAGATAGAACGTGACAGTCTCCAAGCTGTTCTCCGGAAGTGAATCCTAACAGGAGAACAGGCCATACGGGTCGTGGTGCTCCCTGTCAGGCCCTGAGTTGTAGTTTTTGCTCTCTAAGCTCCTTATCCTGACGCCTCCTTCCCTGGCTTTGTCTCCCCTCAGTACCCATAAATCCTGGGCTTCTGAGTTAGCCACCTTCCCTTTGTTCCTGTTCTGAGAATCTTGCCCATCCAGGAACTGGCTACTGGTTTGCTTTTGTCCATTGATTTCTCTAGGGTCCATATCCTTGATTGATGGGTGCGACCAGGAAACCTCTGGGCAGCTACAGATGCCTTTATGGACTACACCTATTTTGAATTCTCATGCTCTTCTCCCCCACTGGGATTATTCCTGCTTCTTAAACTATGTCATTGTAATTCCTTTATTCTATAATTGGACACCAGCTCTCTGAAACACGTTATTGCCTTAGGGTTAAGAGCATTAGCTTCAGGATAAGAATGACGGAGATTTTATCGCTCAAAAATATAAGTCAGATCATCGCTCTCTCGCTTCAAATCTTCCGAAGGTTTTTCATCACACTTGGAATAAAATCTCAACTCTTTACCGCGGTCTGCAAAGATCAACACAATGTGGCCACTGCCTACCTCTGTTCTTGAACAAGTCAAACTTGTTCCTGCCTCAAGGCCTTTGTACTTGTTTGCTCTCTTCCCTTAGATCTTCACATTTCTGGATTTTTCACTTCATGCAAGTTGCAGTTTAAATTTAACCTCTAGGGAGAAGCCTTCCTGAGTACCCTATGTAAATCAGTCCTCTTTCCCCACCACCAGTAAATCTTTGTCAACATTGTGCTTTTTTGGTCTTCCCAGCACTTAACACTCTCGCGAATTGCCATGTGTATTTATTTGCTTTCCTTGTTCATTTTCCTTTTCTTGACCCCCAGAATGCAAACTTCATGAAAGCAGGGACTCCGTCCCCAGCACCTGGGCAGTTTCTGATATATGGCAGGGGCTCGATAAATGTTTGAATGAATGAATGAATGAATGGATCTTGATCCATACTTACTGGCTACATGATCATGGACTAATTGCCTCCATGGTCTTTAGTTCTTATCTTTAACGATGTGGTTAGCGATTCCCATCTCATTAGGATTTGGTGAGATTTGAATGAAATTAAACAGGTAAAGTGTCTAGAGCAGAGCAGGGGATAGAGAAGGCACACAATAACTCCCAGTTGGGCTTATTATGATACACTAGTCTCTAAGAAAGGCCATGGGAGCACAGAGACGGTTCTAACACAGTCCTTTTACCCAAAGTGCCCAGTTGCTTTGTCGGAATGAGGATTAGAGACATTGCCTCTTTTGGACACCACACCTTCTCTGCCCTGCTGAACCTCTTCTGAGAACTGGGTGCTCCCCAGGGCCCATCACACCCAGTACGTGGGTCATGTTCTTGGGCCTGATTATCTGCATTGGCTTGTCTTATTGTGAATACACAGCCAAGGTGCAATGGCAATCCTCAAGATTACAAAACTAACCTAATTCCCTTCTATGGATAGAGCTGTTAGACATGTGTTTCTAGGCATATTATAGGTAGTATGTCTGAATTTCAGTAGAGAATAGGAGAGCCTTTTATGATTTTTTTGTGTGTGACTGTTACAGATAAACATAAGATTATGTGTCTCTGACGTTAATGACAATTTAAGTAGATAAACCTGAACGACTCCCGGTATTTTCTAAGATCCAAAAGCCCTCTTAAGATTACAAATTATAGTGAAGATTCATAGTTGGAAGACTGAATCCCCAAATTAACCCATCTGTACAACCAGACTTGATCATGTAGGGCGTGTCTAATTCATTCACTTTTCTATCAATCAGTCTCTGTCACTTCACCCCCGAGGGTGATGAGCCTCCGAGCTCTAGTATCTCTATCTTCTAGTTGATTGAACAGAGTAACAAGGCTATAAAATGGTGTTTGTAGAATGACACCCTTATACCGTAATGCAACATATATATTCATGCATGGGAGAAAAACGGCAGATGGACACATACCAAAATGTTAATAGCGGAAGGGAAATTTTAGGCTTTTCTTTCCTTTCTCTAGGTTTTTTTTTTTCAAACTGTGCTTCCTTGATTAATTAGGCATGACTTTTACCAGTAGAAAACAAAATTATACAAATCAACCGCACATTTACAGGATGGGGGGAGAGTCAGCAGCTTGTGAGTTTTCATGTCAGGAGGAGTTTTCATGGCAGGAAAGTCCTCCGGAGCTGAGTTGACTGTGCGTCACTGTGTAGCGTCACCCGGGATATGTGTCACCCGGGGTGTGGACCAGTGCCTCCAGAACAGGCGGGATACAGGTCCCATGGTGCAGCGTGCACAGGTCTCAGTCCCACGTTTTTTGTTTTTTGTTTTTCAATGTTTGTTTGTTTGCTTATTTATTTCTTTAGAGAATGTGAGTGGGGGAGGAGCAGAGAGAGGGAGTCAGAGGATCCCAAGCAGGCTCCGAACTGCCTGCGCAGAGCCCTATCCATGGGCTCAATCCCATGAACTGTGAGATCATGACCTGAACTGAAATCAAAGGTCAGAGACTAAACTGCCAGAACCACCCAGGCACCCCTCTGTCCCACATTTTAAGAGACTTATTCTGAAGTTAGGGTGAAGGAAACATTGGCTTAGTTTTAAAAATATATTTGGAATAAGTATAGCCAAGAAAAAAATGGCCATTTCATTAGATTGTAAGTTCCACATTCACAGGTGGCCTTCCTCTGACAGAGGTGAGAGAGGAGGATTCCTACACCGGGGGGTGGGGGGGGGGGTGGGGGGACAAGACGATGTCTAATGTTTCATTCTAGTCTAGAAGCTAGGCTAATCAAACTTGTCACTTTTACTTATTCATTATTCGTAATAGCTCCAGGAAGTGGGTATTAATTTTTATCCATGAAGAGACTGATGCTCAGACAGGTTAAATAATTTGCTAAATACCCCAATTCTTGTAGGTTTCTGAGCTGGGACTTGAGCTTAGATCTGTTTGGCCCCAAAGCCCTAAACTTTTGTTATGACATGCTATTTTCTAACACTGATTCTGTGCTCATTTCCTCACTTTCTTTCATCTTCCTTCTGTATATTTCCTCACTTCTTTCCTTTCCTTTCCGTGACCTCTGCAGCAATGGCATCTGGTAACATATTTGGCTTTTATTTAATTCTTGATATTGACATTCAAGGGCAAAGAAATAGATGACTCCTGGATAATGGTACCACTACTTATTATTATTATTATTATTGTTATTATTATTATCATTACTATTATTTTGACACAGTGGAAGAAGTTAAAAAAAAAAAAAAACCTTTTAGTGACTGATCAGTGTCTAAGAAAATGTTGAGATTAAGTATCTAAAGATCACCGCCTTTGAAATGTATAGTATGAAGCTTTCAGTAAGAAACAAATGGGAGACAATAGAACAATAAATTGGAAGTAACATGATTCCGTGCTGTTCTAATTTTAGGTTCTCCAAATTTCATTAGTACACCTCCTTCTTCTTAAGGCTTCGGTGAACTGACCCCTTGACAGCCTAACATGGAGGCCTTTATCTTTGATTTAATACATTTGTCAACTTGACAGGAAGTTGGGGCTGCAGACTCTTGCCCTCATGAGACTCTGAGGCTTTGCAGGAAGAGCCTGGGCATGAAAGTCAAACTCAGGGCAGAGCAGTCCTAGCCATGCAACTTACTGTGCTAGGGTCCTCTTTCCCCTGACTGTAGTTTATCATCCATAAAATGGGGTCATAATAACTCTTCCCAAGAGTTTTGTGAAGATTGAATGGTTAATGATACCGAAACGACGATGTGGAAATAAACAAGGAAATAGAAGCCAAATAATAGGTGAAAATCCCCAAATCAAAGCCCTGCTTCACAAATCTTTATGCTTGATTTTTGCACTGGTCAAATAATTCTGATCTGTTATGGAGATTCGGTCCTGGCCTCATTATCTTGCCAGGCTAAGAAGAACTGCTTTTCAAATTGAGCAGCCCGATATAATGGCCAAAACAAAAACAAAAGTAAAAACAAAACACAAATAAACCTGTGGGATTGCACATGAAAAGTAAAGGCAATGGAAATAAACAAAGCTGATTAACAAATAGTAAATCACTACTTAATCGCATTCTGGGAAACACATCTTTGCACTTTATTACAGCCATTCTGTCTTTGAAATTACTGAGTTTTATCAAAAGAGCATAAAACATGAAATGTTTGAGATTGAGAAATGATACATTTTTCACGTTTTCAATGTGTCAGTGTCGGATTGGCAATGAGAGTAGTTATTAAAAACCTAAGCTGTGCTTTCAAATAAGAAATGAAATAAAACATAAATTACTTCATGCAATAACATTAGCTAAATGATTACTAGTCAATAATATGTGTTATTTATTCTACCATGGAGCAAGGGGCAGAGACGTTTGAAAAGGACTGGTTAAATATCAGTCCCTTTTATTTAACAAGTGATAGTTATTTCCTACATTAAATAAAACTCGCTCTACTTACCCAGAACTCACATTTAAGTTTCAAATCCAGCTTTGGCCGAATAATCAGAAGCCATCATTGTGGACCAAAGCCGGGACACTTTTGGTAAGGATTTTGTGACATGGTTGTATCGAAGACCAAATGAATTTGGTTAAGGCTGGATTACTTACACAAAGTCCAAAGATAAATTTAGTTGAAAATTGGTCACAGGTAGCCTTGCAGTCTCAAAGGGCATTTCTGACTAGACAAACAGCATCTCCCAACATCCCTTCTGCTGAAATAAACAGCCAAGTGTTCCCTCGCCACAGGCTGGGTAAATACTAACTGAACTGTCTGCCTGTGTGCGAGTACGAGCAACACTCCCAATTTTTTAGCAAAATATTTTTCCACTCTGGCCATCCAAGAAACTCTCCAAATCCAATACTTTTCAATGGACTTTTAAGGCTTCTCTATTTTTCTCACTATTTATAGCTTTCAGATGTTGGCAGGTAGAGAACTGCATTTTCTTCAGAATAAACTTCTAAATGGTGATGATGGAGTTTCATCATCTGCCACACGGTATTAAGTTAAGTATTAAAACAATCCTTCTTCCCTATGAATGTAAACGCTGACAAAGCCCAGAAACCAGAACAAAACTCTCACAGACGTCATATCAAAAGTCCTGTTGAGATTGTGAAGAGTTTAGCTCGGTGAGGACACCGGGGCTGGACCCAGAGGTGAAGCCCAGGCTGGGTTAGGGCTCGTGTGCGGGAATAGTCCTTCGACGCTGGAGGACAGAAGTCCAGGATGCTGACATCTGCTCCCTCAGTGCAGCTACAGCTTGGGAAGGCTCATAAAGGGAATCAATCTCACATTGCCTCGGTGTGTACAGTCGTTTATAAATTTTGGTCCTTCTAAACAATCCTGAGCAATAGACAAGGTAAGTATCCATTCCGATTTAAGGATGTGGAAGCTCGGTTGTAGAGCAACGATTGGACTGAGGTGTCACGGTCAGAATTTGGCAGAGCTGGAACCAGCGTTAGATCTTTGGACGGCTAACCTTGTTTCCTTCCACCCTGCTCCACACTGCTGCTCTGCTCTTAAGTATTCAGCCCCGCGGTTTTACAGTCTCCCCGGGAAGACAATCTATTCACATGAAAGAGCCAGTGAAGAAGAAAAAAAGAAGAAATTAAAGGGATTTACTTAGAGAATGAAAGCCAGAATTCCAGTCTCTAGTAAAGGATTATATTTGGCTGATTAGGAAGCAATAGTCTGGTATAATTGAAATGTGGAAAAGTTGAGTTTCAATACTCTGTTCTGTGTCTAGCCAGCTGGTTTACCTTAGGAGTTCTTATCTGTAGAGCTATAAGCCCCCACCCTCCCCACCGCCCCTGCCCCTCTCTGGGAATTGTGAAATCACCAAAGATGAAGCCTGTCGAGGGCCGCCTGAAATAGAGCGGCTGTTTTCCCCCAAGAGTGCCTGCACCAGGATTCATCATGGAGACAGGACTTACTGTTTATTATTATTATTTAATATTTATTTTTGAGAGAGACAGTATGAGTGGGGGAGGGGCAG
>NW_026057580.1:94332068-94355234 GCF_023721935.1 Panthera uncia
TCCTTCCTTCTTCCCTTACTCCCTCCCTCCCTCCCTCCTTTCCTCCCCTTCCTTCCTTCCTTCCTTCCTTCCTTCCTTCCTTCCTTCCACCTCTCCTGTGTGTAGACAGACTACTTTGGAGTATATTTCAGCAGGGGTGGATTTATTTGTCTAAGGCAGGGAGGGAGGGTTGTCAAATACAGGTCATGCATGCTGCCACACCCCTGCCTGACAGACAATGCTAATCAATCACTGCTCTCTGTGCACAATATCAGGATTCGTTTCAAGGTGCATGGGTTAGTTAGAGTTGGCACAAGGGATGGGAGCTATTTGCCAAGACAAATCTAGGACACAAATGGATCAAATATGGCTTTCCAATAAAAAAGGGTAAAAATATACTAGAAAATGTACTTCCTCTACCCTTTTCAAAGGTTTCCCCCTTGCTGTTTTTTTTTTTTTTTTTTTTTTTAGTTTTATTTTTTATTTATTTTTGAGAGAGAGAGATAGAGAGCAAGCAGGGGAGAGGCAGAGGGAGAGACAGAATCCCAAGCAGGTGAGATCATGACCACTGACTGAGCCACCCAGGCGACCCTCCCCCTTGCTGTTTTGATCTCAGCAAGAACCTCAAGCAGAAACAGACAAATGTTATTTGAAGTCATAGTCTAGCGCACTGAGAGTCTAAAAACGATTTTCCAGAAGCCAAATATGTCTCATGAATGGATTTTGTTTTTTGAATATTTGTCAAACAAAGTGACTTCTGGACATTTTGATATTTGTCCTCATGTAAATCTGAATTTCCCTGGTGCTAAAATTCGGTTCCTTAGTTCTAACGCAAATGTATGTATACCTATATGCAGAGATTATGAGCTCAGTTTCTGGAACCAGAGTTGGAACCCCAGCCCTGTCTCTTGCTAGCTGAGCGCCTTAGAACAACTTAACTTGACCTTCCATAGCTTCAGTTACTTCATACCGAAAAAGGAAACAGTAATCATTCATATCTCGTAGGGTTACAGCGAAGAGTAAATGAGATCATCCACGTAGAGTACTTAACATAGCATCTGGCACACAGTAATACTCAATACATGAGGGTTTCTGTGTGTTGTGGTATTAGCGAGGGGTGAACTAAGGACTCTGATGCTCTCTGAATTGTTTGGTGAGATGCTGCATTTCTTTGCTTTGTGAGTTGGAGTCAGAGTTTTAATGCTACTTAAATTCACGATTTTTGTGTGTGTTTGAACTCCAAGAAAAATGTCCCCTCTTTTGGTAGCTGATATATTCAAACCACTAGTGCTGGAAGAAAAATAATCTGTCATTGAAGTAGATGAAAGTTGACACGACAGACTGTGCACTCTGTCTTAAACATTCATAACATGCATAATATGGTCTCTGTGGAATGAAATAACTCCTTTAGCGTCTTTGCAGTCGCTTGTATCATGGCTCTCATAGAGTGAAGCCATTATAATTCCAAAATAGCTACGCCTGTTTGGGGAGTAGGACAGCAGGAAGAAAAGGCAGTTCACACACGCAACAATTGACACTTATAAGTTGTTTATAGATACGTGTGCATACATGTGCACAAGTGTATATGGATGGGACATGCATATATTCGTTGCACATAGGTGTGTGTGGTGTTTTAAAATCTGGTGTTTGCTCTATGATAACTTACCGGCTAGAAGTAAGTTCTTTGGAATCTGAAATACTTGAATTTCAATCCTGACTTTACTCTTTTACTGCTCATGTGATTTTAGACAAGCCTCTCCACCCCAACCTCCCAATCTTAGGTAACATATTGAAAATGGGGATGAACAGGGGCGCCTGGGTGGCTCAGTTGGGTTAAGCGTCTGACTTCAGCTCAGGTCATGATCTCACGGTTCATGAGTTCAAACCCCACATCAGGCTCTGTACTGACAGCTCAGAGCCTGGAGCCTGCTTCAGCTTCTTTGTGTCTCCGTCTCTCTCTCTGCCCCTCCCCCACTCGCACTCTGTCTCTCACTCTCTCTCTCAAAAATAAATGTTAAAAACAAATGTTTAAAAAAATAAAATAAAATGGAGATGAACATACTTTTATAATCTTTCATACAAAAGATTCATGTGAAATATTGCAAGTAGAATGTATCGCGCGGTATTTAACACATATCAATCTCCCCATTTATAGAGCTATTAATAATAATAAATAAATAAAACAAGTAATTAAAATAATGTCCATACAAGGAAAACTGGCTTTCAGCTTCATTATTCAATGTCCTGTTTTGATTTTTATTTTATAGAAAAATCATTTGGTAGCTTAACTAATACATCATTCCTTAATTATAACTGTCAGGTGAAAACTTCACTAATTCATGCCTCTTCTGAGAAGTATAAGCACTTGAGCAAATAACTCAAACTTCTTGACCCAGAATTTCCTAATCCAAGAAGAAATCTACCTCTCTGACTGTGTTTTGGCATGGCCATTCCTGTTGAAAGGATGCAATCAAATAATGGATTTTACAGGTTCTTACAAAGCACAGATTGGCCATTCAACTGGAGAAAAGTTATAACCAAATACATATTTATTGACTGACAGGTAGCTTCTCTAAAGAAGACTAGAATATTAGTGCAGACAAATAATCAGTGCATAGCAGGTCGTGATTACTAAATTTGCTAATTGCCTTTCTCAGTTGGAAGACTTGCCTTGTATTTGTTTTTAATAAGAAAGTACAGTGCATGCTAAATTTCACATTTGAAATTCATTGGTTTGGAGATAAACAGTATTCCCAAGAGACCTCTCGATCTTATAACATGGTAGGAAATGTTCGCAGATCTATCAAGATGATATATTTCCATGTTAGGAAATGTTCACAGATCCATTAAGATGATAACATTTGGTCAACATATTCTACTTGGAGTAGCCAGATACTGCTGGGTCTCTGTTGATCATGCTCCTGTGTGTGGGACCACGAACGCAGGCGTCACTAAATGTTCCAGAATAAACGCCTCTCTGCTTGTCAAAATTTGGCTTTGCACTGTAGAACAGAGCTATTTCAACCCTCTTTATATTTCCAGGGGGGAAGAGAGCCAACGTGATTTACCCAATTTTTCAATGAGAAACAATGAATCAGTCTAATGGTTTAATTTTAAGAAGAGTGAATTTGGAGTTAGGAGACAAAGCTACCATTTACTTGTATGTGTCTGTGGATTGTTTTTAATGTTTATTTATTTATTTATTTGAGAGAGAGAGAGAGAGAGAGAGAGAGAGAGAGAGATAGCATGAGTAGGGGAGGGGCAGAGAGAGAGGGAGAGAGAGAATCCCAAGCAGGCTCTGCACTGTCAGCATGGAGCCCAATGCAGGGCTCAATCTCATGAACCATGAAATCATGACCTGAGCTGGAATCAAGAGTCCAACGCTTAACTGACTGAGCCACCCAGGTGCCCTGCATCTTTGGATGTTAAATTTATTATTTCTGCGTGTAAACCCAGGCTGATTATAACTACTTCACAGGATGCTTATGAAACATTAATAAAATTACATGAGAAATTGCTTTGTGAATCACAAAATAAGGTAAATTTGTAAATCAATAAAATATTATCCTAGTCATTCTTAATTACCACTGAAGTTGTGATCAATTTGTGGCGTTCACAAAAGTTACCTTTCATCAGTAATTCACCCACCCAGGTTAAATTTGGCCTTGAGCAAAACAACTCAAATCTAAAGATACTTATTTTCAGTTGTGTTAAAAAATGAGAGCTCAGAGCTATTTTCTACTGTTTGCAGGTCCTAAGACTATATAGCTGGGGGTTTGTAAAGTAAAAAGTTCCTCTCTCATCTCCACTGTGATGTGGAAGAATACAAGTGGGGCCATGGCAAAACCTGGGAAAGAGGAAAACGAGTAAAGCATTGTGAAATAATAGTTAAGGGCAAGGAAGATGCAGTCATCCAGACTCAGGTTTTAATATAACCTCTGGTACTCACTAACGCTTATTGTTTGCAGATAAGTTAGACAATACTTCTTAAAGTCCTTATCAAGTCTGTGATAATCTGATACCACAAATATCAAGTGAAAAAATTATATGAAAAAACAGTAATATTCAACTTGGACTCAGCTAGTAGGGGAATCTTTTTCTTCCGCAAAGACAAATGCCTCAACTTTAAAGCAGATGAAGTGGACCAACCAGGAGGGACATGAAAAAGAATAGGGATATTGTCGCAAATCTTTCACGGTGCTTGAGATGGACTGGAAGTAGAGGGCGGTGGGAAATGTTAAAAATTGGAAGAACTGAGAGAGAATCTCTTTGATTGACCTTAAGTAATATGATAACAGAAAAGGCAGTAGTAAAATACAAATATTCATATATAGTTGACCCTTGCACAACATAAGTTTGAACTGCTTAAGTCTAGTCATGTGCAGATCTTGTTTTGTTCGTTTGTGTGTGTGTTTGTTTATTTATTTATTTATTTATTTATTTATTATTTTGTGAGAGAACCATGGGAGGGCAGAGAGAGAGAGAGGGAGAGAGAAGAAAGAATCCCAAGCAGACTCTGCATTTTCAGCTCAGGGCTCAATGTGGGGCTCAAACTCACCAACAGTGAGATCATGACCTGAGCCGAAACCAAGAGTCAGACACTTAACCAACTGAGCCACCCAAATGCCCATGCAGATCTTTTTTTGATAACGATAGTACAGTACTGTAAATGTATTTTCTTTTAATATTTTCGTAAAGAAATTTTCTCTAGCTTACTTTGTGGTAAGAATACAGTATGTAATAATACGTATAACATATAAAATCTATGTTTGCTGACTGTTTTTGTTATCAATAAGGCCTCTGGTCAACAGGAGGCTGTTAGTGGTTAAGTTTTTGAGGAGTCAAAAGTTAGTAGATTTTTGGGTGTGAGGGGGGTCGTAACTCAGGGCTGTTAAAGGATCAACTGTATATGCATATATTGTGTTACTGAAGTGTAATTTTGTATCATACAATTTAACCACTGTAGTACTTTAAACACTGTAGTAGTTTAACAACTTTTAGAAATCTTATGACTTGTAACCATCTCAAAAACAATCCAGTCTCAAAACATTTCTACCACCACAAACAAAAAGTTTCCATGGGTCCTTAAATTGTCAATCCCTGCTCCAAAAATATAGCCCTAGGCAATCACTATCTGCTTCTGTCTCCATAGTTTTGCCTTTTTTTGAGAAAAGTAATATGAAAGGAATCTTACAATATATAGTCTGGTGTGTGACTTTCAATTAGCATAATGGTTTGTAGGCTTATTTATATTGTAGATGTATCAATGTTTATTCATTTTTATCACTGAATAATATTCCATTGTAAAGATAGCTCACATTTTGTTAATCCATTCACTAGATGATGAACTCCTGAATGGCTTCCAGTTTTGGGTTATTATCAAAAGTGCTGCGAAGCACATTCATATGCAAGTATTTGTATAGACATGTGTTTTCAATACTCTTGGACAAATATCTAAGAGCGGAATTGTGAGGTTATATGGTAAGTGTGTTTAGCTATTTAAGAAACTACCCAGTTACTTTCTGATGTGTCTGTGCCTTTTTTTTTTTTTTTTTTTTTTTACATTTCTACCAACAATGTATGAGGGATCTTATTTTTTTCACACTCTCATCAATGCTTGGTATTATCAGTCTGTTGGATTATAGCCATTCTAGTAAATGTGTAGTATAAACCTTTGTGGTTTTAATTTGCATTTCCCTAATGACTAATGATATTGAGCATCTCTTCATGAGCTAATTAGCCATTTGAATGTCTTCTTTGTTAAAATATCTATTCAAACCTTTTTTCATTTTTTCAAATTTTTATCTTAGTATGATTGAATCGGAAGAATTCTGTATGTATTCTTTGTACATTTTTTTTTTATAAAACATATGATTTGCAAATATTTTCTCCCAGTCTGTGGCCTGTTTTTTCATTTTCGATGATGCTTTTTGAAAAAGGTTTTTATTGATAATGTCATTATTTATTATGTTTTTCTTTATGGATTATGCTTTTGGTATCATATCTAAAAAATCTTTGCTTAACAAGTCACAGAAATTATCTCTTACATCTTATTTTATAATATTTATAGCTTTAGCTCATATGTTTAAAAAGATTAATGTTTATTTATTTTTGAGAGAGAGAAAGAGACAGAGTGTGAACAGCGGAAGGGCAGAGAGAGAGGGAGACACAGAATCCAAAGCAGGTTCCAGGCTCCGAGCTGCCAGCACAGAGCCCGACATGGGGCTTGAACCCATGAACTGTGAGATCATGACCTGAGCCGAAGTTGGACACCTTACTGACTGAGACACCCAGGCACCTTTCTTATATTTTAAATTACTTTTTGTGTATGGGGTGAGTAAAGGGTCTAAATTAATTTTTTAACATATGCATATCCGGTTGTTTCAACACTAATTGTTGAAAAGACAGCACCTCATTCATTGAATTGTCTTGATAGCTTTGTCAAAAATCAGTTGACAGGAGTAAGGGTTTATTTCGGTCTATTTAGTTGCAATGATTGATATGTCTATCCTTAGGCCAGTACCACATTGTCCTGATTATTATAGCTTTCTCCAAAGTTTTAAAATCACTTAGTATAAGTTCTCCAATTTTGTTCTTTTTAAAAACTGATTTGGCTGTTTTAATTGCTTTGCATTTCCATATAATTTTTAGGATTATGTTGTCAATTTTTTTCAGTAAACCAGCTGTGATTTTGATAGGGATTTCTGCCTTTTTCTTTCTCTCCTATGCTTTTAAGAATTCTATTACAGGAATATTATTATGCTTGGGATCACCAGTTAGTCTCTGATGCTCTATTTATTTGTCTTCAGTGTTTTTTTTTTTTCTATTTCTATTTCAGGCTGAATAATATCTATTAATCTGTCTTCAAGTTCATTGACTCTTCTGTCGTTTCTAATTTGCTCTTGAGTCCATGTTAGGCATGTTTTGTTTTAATTATTATATTTTCAATTCTTAGGTTTCCAATTGCCCCCCCCCTTTTTTTTTTTTGTAGTGCACATTTCTCTACTAAGATTCCCTATTTGTTGGAGCATTATTCTGATAGTTTACTTTAATTCATTGTACATGAATTAAACTCGGTGTTTGTGCCCACTCAGAATTAGGTTTTATTAACTATATCGCTCCTACCCCCCCATGCATAGATCAAATTTTCTTCGATTATCTTGTATTTTTTGGCCACAAACTTGACATTTTATATACTGTAATTGTAGCAACTCTGGGTTTTGATTTACTTTTCTGATTTTTTTTTTCCTCTTTGTACTTTGTCTGGGCTAACAATGTAAAATCTCTCTCCCTATAGGCATCTACTAGTGTCCCTGCTTAGTTTTTTATTCTTACTTTGATTTTTTTAGGCTGGCTTCATAGGTGGTACCCCTGTATCTGCACAACTTAGGGGAGAGACAATAATTCAACTAGAGTTTATACTCAGACACTGTCAGCCCATAAAATATCCACCTTCTGGCAATCACCATGCGTGTGGTTTGGGGAGCACGTTCACGAGTCACCCGTGGTTTTAATTTCTAACTGGGCTCTCTCAGGTTTCCCTTTTGTATACTTGTGGTTTCCCAGCCAACCATGAGCATGTAGAGGACTTATCTAGTCTATAAACAGTGCTCTCTTTCCCAGGATGTCTCCATATAATTTCTGTCTATTCATTGCTTGCCCCAAACAGGACCACAGCCTCAAGCTAGTAGAGATGTGGTTTTTTCTCATTTATTCTTTATGTTGTTTGCCACAGTCATGAGTTTTTCCCCTGTCCCAAAGCAAATTTCTTTCTGGTAGCAAAGCTGCTGACTTTCTGCCCAGCTCTGCTTTGGTCACCAAATGAGCAAGGGAAGAAGGCAAAAATAGGCACATCTCCAGGCAAGAAGGTCACTGACTAAAGCTGCTTCTACCCAAAGCTCTAGCAGTTTTTCATGAATATATGCTTCCCAATTTGTTGTCTGCTTTTGGTCACTTTCCAGACCTCTGACATGGTTGTTTATGCCAGTTTTGTCCAGCTTATACATGTTTTATGAAGAGAGATTCTCCGATTTCTTCATGCCACTATAGCTAGGAATTTCCTTTAAGCCTGGAGGTATATTTTTAATTTATAAAATATCTGCATTTTAAGATGTGCTTTCTACTTTCTTTCCTCTCTTTCTGTGTATGCGTATGCATATTTATTTATGTGTGTAAGCCTAACATTTTAAAGATTGTGGCATATTTACTTTGGGCATGGCCCACGGTGACTCCATTCCTAATATTATTGCCTAATTAAGGCTTTTGACTCCTAAAAAAAGTGCATGGCGGTTAGAGACATTGGGTTTAATATGTATTAACTTTTAAATGTCTATAATTTATAAGCAAATTAAATGTATATGGATACATTTGATTGTTGTTATCTGCCACACTTATGCCATAATTTTTTCGTGTCAAAAGAATTTTTTTCCTGCTCCATTTATAACTTGGAAACGCATTCTAGGGAAAGTATATTTGGTGGTGATGCCTCAGGAAATATCTGATACTTAAAAAAATTTTTTTTTTCAAGCCATCTTTGAAAGCTATCACCTAGCATATCATCCTACCACTACCATATATTTTCTTACTCTATTCAAAGTGATGGCTTACATTTAAGACATTAAAAACCAGTATAGAGGGGAAAAGAGGTTCACATTTGCTTAAAGTAATGCTACAAATTACAACTTTTTTCACCTATTAGGTATTAATAAATTGTAAAAAAAATGCAATAAAATGCTGATGAAAAAGCCAATGATACAAATAGTTTCATATATTAGCAGTAACATAATATTAGTTTTAAAAACCTATAGAGTTATACCAACAAATAGGACAGCATAGAAGAAATGAAGACGTTTCCGCAAACACACAAACTACCCAGATGGAATCATGAAGAAATACAACATCTGAACAAATTTGTAACTGGTAAGGATGTTGAATCAGTAATCCAAAACCTCCTGACAATGAAACGCCCAGGGCCGGATAGCTTTGCTGGAAAACTCTACCGAACATTTAAAGAAATAAGAACGGTTCTTCTCGAACTCTTCCAAAAAATTGAATATGAAGTAATACTTTCAATTTCACTCTATGAGGCCAGCATTATCTTGATACCAAAATTAGAGAAAGACTTACAAGAAAAGAAAACTTGAGACCAATGTCTCTAATAAATATTGACGCAAAAATTCTCAGTAAAGTACTAGCAAGACAAATTCAACAATACATTGAAAGGATCACACACCATGATCAAACAGGATTCATCCCTGGAATGCAAGGATAGTTAAACACATGGAAATCAATGAATACAATACACCATATTAACAGAATAAAAAATAAAAATCAGGTGATAATCTCAATTGAGGCAGAAAAGGCATTTGGCAAAATTCAATGCACTTTCCTTATTGAAAAAGTCTACAACCTAGGAATAAAAGAGAATCACCTCAATATAAAAAGGGTCATGTATGAGAAGCCCATAGCTCACATCATATTCAATGGTGAAAAATGGAAAAATTTCCCCTCTGAGATCAGGAACAAGGCAAGGATGCCCACTTTCATCACTTCTATTTAGCATAGTATAGAAAATCTTAGCCACAGCCATCAGGCAAGAAAAGGAAATAAAAGACATCCAAATTGGAATAGAAAAGTAAAATTATGTTTGTCTGCAGACAATCTAATCATATATGTAGAAAATCCTAAAGACTTTACACACACACACATACACACACAGTTAGAACTAAAACAAATTAAGCAAAATTTCAGGCTACAAAACCTGATTGTTAACAATTAACAATCCAAAAAGGAAATTATGAAAACAATACCATTTATAACAGCATTAAAAAGAATAAAATACTAAGGAATAAACATAGCCAAGGAGGTGTGTACTGAAAACTACAAAACATTGCTGAAAGAAATTAAAGACACAAATAAATGGAAAAACTTCTTATGTTCATGGACTGGAAGACTTGATATTTTTATTTTATTTTTTTATTTTTTTTTAAAGTTTATTCATTATTGAGAGATAGAGAGAGACAGAGCATGAACACGAGAGGGGCAGAGACAGGGGGAGACACAGAATCCGAAGCAGGCTCCAGGCTCCAAGCTGTTAGCACAGAGCCTGACGGGGGGCTTGAACTCACAAACTGTGAGATCATGACCTGAGCTGAATTCAGACGCTCAACCGACTGAGCCACCCAGGCGCCCCAAGACTTAATATTTTTAAAATGTCCATACTATCCCAAATAATCCACAGATTCAAAGCAGTAACTATCAAAATCACAATGGCACTTTCTTGAAAATTGAAAAAATTCTGAAATTCTTATAGAATTTCAAAGGACCTCAAATAGCCAAAATAATCTTGAGAAAGAAAACCAAATCTTGAGGCCTCATACTTTGGATTTCAAAACGTACTACAGAGCTTTAGTAATTAAAACCGTATGGTACTGGCATAAAGACAGACATCTAGGACAATAAAATAGAATAGAGAGCCCAGAAATAAACTTTCATGTATATGATCAAAATTCTTTGACAAGGAGTTCAAGGCTACTCAGTGAGGAAAAGATAGGCTTTTTGACAAAGGATGTTGGGAAACCTGGATATTCACATGCAAAGGAAAAAGTTGGACCCTTTTATTACACCATATATAAAATCTAACTCAAATTGGATTAAGATCCTAAATATAAGACCTTAAACTATAAAACTTCTAGATGAGAATATAGGGGAAAACTTCATGACATTGAATTTGGCATTGATTTCTTAGAAGATACCAAAAACATAGACAACAAAAGTAAAATAGACAAATAGGACTAGATTGAACTTTAAAACTTCTCTGCAGACAACAAACAAGCAAACAAACAAACAAAAAATAGCAGAGTGAAAAGGCAACCTATGGAATAAGAGAAAATATTTACAAACCATATATTTGGTAAGGGATTAATACCCAGAAAATATAAAGACATCCTTCAATCTGACAACAACAACAGCACCCCCCCCACCACCACCACCAATGCAATTAAAACATGGGCAAAAGACTCAGATATTTCTTAAAAAAAAGTTATACAAATGGCCAACAAACATACATAAATAATGCTCAGCATCAGTAGTTCTCCTTGAAATGCAAATCAAAATCACAATGAGACATTGTGTCATACCCCTTAGAGTGGCCACTATCATAAAAATGGAAAATAACAGGTATTGGTAAGGATGGGGAGAAATTGGAATTGCACAATATTGGTAGGAACTGTCCATTAAAGGGAAATGGATAAAGAAACGTGATGTGTGTGTGTGTGTATAATATTCTACCACATGGTGTATATATATTATTCAAGTTTTAAAAAGAAGGAAATCTTGTCATATGCTACAACATGGATACACCTTGAGGACATTATAAGTGATGTAAATCAGTTATGAAAAGGCAAATACTTCATGCCTATATACAAAGTACCTAGCATAGTCAAACTCTTAGAAAAGGAAAGTAGCATGGCAGTTGTCCTAAAGATAGGGCCTGGGGGAAAAGAGAATGGGGAGTGGTTGTTGAATAAATACAGAGTTTCAGATTTACAAAATGAAAATATTCTAGAAATTTGATGCATAACAATATAGTTATCGTTAATTATATAGATAACACTATAGTCAACACTACTGTACTCCAGACATAAAAAAAAATGCTTAAAATGATAAATTTTATGTTGTGTGTTCTTTACCACACACTCAAAAAATCTACGGAGGACTTGTGGTTTCAGCACTGACATGTAATGTGCTTGGACGTCATCATTCTCATCCTTAGAATAAGAAATAGCTGAGCAAACGGAAAATCAGTTCCTTGGACTGATCAGAGAAATGAGATTGTAGGGTTAATAGCTGCCTTGAAATCTGGAGACACAGATGCATCCAAAGGGTTACAGCCATTGAGATCTAATGACCTAGAGCCAAAGTCATGAGAGCCAAGAACTTGTAGGAATACGTAAATGGTAAATTTGTTGAATTGCTAGAAGCTGAGTTTAGATGAGCTTTGGAGTGAAAACCTTCTTGGGGTGGGCATGGGTACTACAGTCTTTGGAGGTGGGGGCACTTTTGCTGTGGACTTGCCCTCCGAGAAACCCACAAGGTTCTCAAAGTAATTATGTGAGAAAGATCCCCTCACGGCACTGGCGGAAGGATGGGGAAAAAGAACTATCGTGAAACTACCGTGTCTCCAGCTTTTCCATATCAAGGGCCTACTCTCCAGGTCAAAGGTCATTTTGCCAGAACACAATTCTGAAGCCTTCTCCTAGATGACGGAAAGAATTCCTCCCCACTCTTACCTCCACCAGCCTTTCTGTATTACCTATGAGGAAAAAAAGGAAACATAGTCAACACAGGAAATGCTTCAAAGAAACAGACTGGGAATATTGCATCCAGAGAAGGGACTGAGGGGGAAAAATCTACAGCACTGGAGTAGAGACAGAGACTTTCGTGAAGGCTACAGGCTGGAGACACAGTCTACTAAAAGACTGAGACTTAATCAGAAAATTATTATGGAACTCTCCTCATCCGCCACACTTTACAGTATCAGATGAATAATCTAAGCACAGAGGTGGAAACTCTAAGAAATAATGAAAGGGATATGCAAGATTCAGCCAAGGAAAGAATAAGTAAACTTAAAGATAGGTTAATAGAGACTTCCCATGTTATAACACAAGGAGAGAAAATAACGAGGGGAAAAAACTCAGAAAAACAGAAACCTCAAGAACTGTGGGGCAATATCAACAGGTGTAACATAAGCACAACTGGCATACCAGAAAGTGAGTGAGTGAGAGAGAGAGAGAGAGAGAGAGAAAACTGGATAAAAGAAATATCTCAAGTAATAATGGAAGAGAACTTTAAAAAATTAATGAGAGGGGAGCCTGGGTGTCTCAGTCGGTTAAACGTCTGACTTTGGCTCAGGTCATGATCTCACAGTCTGTGAATTCAAGCCCCGCGTCAGGATCTGTGCTGACAGCTCAAAGCCAGGAGCCTGCTTTGGATTTTTTGTCTCCCTCTCTTTTTGACCCTCCCTGGCTTGTGGTCTCTCTCTCTCTCTCTCTCTCCCTCTCTCAAAAATAAATAAACATTAAAGAAAAAAAAAATTAATGAGAGACCCCAAACCACAGTTAACTGAAAGAACTCTCAATTGCCAGATATGGAATAATTTGTACTCATAATTTGAGTACAAAAAATGTAATAACGTAGTATTATGTTATAATCCAAAGTATGAAATAAAATGCCCGTGAACCCACAATGATAGAAATAATTGAATAAATATGTCAGTTGGGTGAGAGTAGACACATCTCTCATAGGGAAAAATTCCGAATAACTTATGCAGCCACTTCTCCATCAAGGTGGTGGAGCATAGATCCCACCCTTCGGTGCAGGCTGCACATGGTGATTTTCTTCCAATGAGTACAGTCCGGGAAGGAGGAAAAAAAAGTAACTTCACAGTGGGAAAACTGGCAAACACTACCTCTGCGATCACTTATCTATAGCGGAAGTCATGTTAGTGGCCTGTACTCCTGATAGTATGTGAGGAGAGTGGCGCTTTCCCTCTGTGTTCATCCTCCTCAAAACCCACAACCCCAGACTAATCATGCCAAAGACATTGGACCAATCCAAACGGAGAAACAGTCTACAAAATAGTTGACCAACACCCCTCAAAATTGTCAAGATCAAGGACAGTCTGAGAAATTGTCACAGTCTAGAGCGGCCTAAGGAGGACCCACGTCCAAAGGTAATGTGGCATCCCGGATGGGATTCTGGAACAGAAAAAGAATATCGGGTAAAAACTAAATAAATCTGAATGAAATATGGACATGAGTGAATAACAAATATTAATATTGGTACATTTATTGTTACAGAAGTTTACAGATTAAAGACTTTAACAAAAGAGGAAACTGGGTGTGGGCTTTATGGAGAACCCTGTATTATCTCTGAAGCCTCTCTGTAAATTTAAAACTATTCTAAAATGAAAGTTTATTTAAAAATCCTATGAAGTCTCTTTCATACTATGTATAAGAAAACAACTCTAGATGGGCCAATGTCTTAATGTAAAAGGAAAGTCTAAAATATTTAGAAGGAAAAAACGACTTTAGATAAGTAATGAAACTGGATAAAGAGATAGCATACCATGAAGGCATGCATATGGTCAATTGTACTTTACAGAAACTAACAACTTCTATTTATAAATGCTGCTTTGAAAAATGAAAAGAAAGGCCATAGTTTGTAAAAACAATAGAAATGACCAAGGATTAATATGGAGCATTTTAAAGAACTCCTATGAATCAACCAAAGTGAGTTTCGGTACTTAGAATAAAAGTATACAAAATACATTAAGGAGCATATTGCCAAGAGGAAAGAAAAATGGTTAATATGTGTCTGAAAAGATGCCCAACATCATTAAGAACCTGAGAAATAAAACACAATGAGATACTACTCCATACCCACAGATTGGTTAATAAAAAAAATGGGTAAATACAAAAATGTTGACAAGAATGTGGAGTTTTGAACACTCAGCTGCTGGTATGATCGTAGAAGGGTATAAGCTTTTAGAAAATCGATTTGGTAGTCTCTAAGAAAACTGAAAATATGTATCCCCTGCAATCCAGCTGTTCCACTTCTAGGCAAAAACCTTGGAGCTCTTGATTCGTGTGTGTGCAGCAGGTACGTATAGGAATGTTCCCCATAACATTGGTTGTAAAGGCAAAGAATTGGCAAGAGGGGCTAATGTCTATTGGCATTAGAATGGACAAATTGTTATCTCTTCATATGTGGTGAAGATCAACAAACTCGGCACATCAGAGTAGATGAATCTCAAAAATAATTTTGAATGATAAGAGCCAGTCTCGGAAGGCTTCATACAATGTGATTCCATTTACATAATGTTCAGAAACACACCAAAGCAAACTTAGATTGTGTTTGGACACATAAAACATGGCAAAATTATATACATATTGGAACACTGAGGAATTCAAATGTTACACATACATTTTTTTTTTTTTTTGAGGACTTGTAGCTAAATTTTATGGGTTTTCTGCCTCTTTCTCTGGATATAGGACGTCAGCTTTCATTTTTCATTATGTTGAGTATGCTTCTAGCAGTACTCCCCCGTGCCCTTGTAATTTGCTGCATTTTATTTTTGGTGGCCTGGGAAACCGGGAAACCAAGCTCGCTAAAATGTTGCATAAGACAAGCAGTCTCCAGATTTGGGCCTAGGGCACTCCTATGAGCAAAATGCATGACCTTTTGTGCATAGGCAATGTAACATTCATTTATTTAACAAACATTTAGCAATTTCCTATCTCATGCCAGAATCTATTCTGGGTTCTAGAAAAATACAGCAATGGACAATAAGACAAAATTCCTGGACTTATATAATTTACAGTCCAGTGGCTTCTTTTTGGGCTCTTGACTCTAGTCTAAGTAGACAAGGCTGCTTCATAAGGCCAGTTTGGGTGAGTGAGGCATTTATGTAAACACAAACACACGCATTCCAGTGTATACATGTAGAAATATGATGTCTGTAGCCATGTAGGCATTAGCTTTATGTGTAGGACTATAGACAATGAGTAATTAATTGCTGATAGAACTGATAATTATGTTATGTGAAGGTATAATGGTACTGTAACATTAGATATGTTCTGTTTCCTAGATTATGTTTGCTCTTGCCTAACCAAACAAACAATGGTTGGTAGTAAGCCAAAATGTTGAAGGGAGTATTATTGGTATGAAAGATAGGCAATGTTTCTAAAGTTGACTTGCAAAACACGAGGAGTGACACTCCAGAGATTTAGGTTATAAACTGATCATCTAAGGGTATATGACATTGTCCTTTAAGGGCAGTATAAGATTTTCTTCTCTATACATATTTGTCGTTCATCACGGATGTTGGGTAAGTTTCTCAGCCTTTATTCAGTTTCTCTTAGCTAGTTCTTCATTTCTAAAGAAAATTGTTTTCATCTACTTCTAAATTTAATATAATGAAACAAAGAAATAAAACATGCCCATTCATCCAGGATGGCATATTGTGATCTATATTTGTGATATGTATTAGGTGTCTAATAACAATATGAAGTTATTTTGTGTTTAAATTCAGTCACCCTTCATGGATCATTGTTCTAACTTTGTAACTTTGTTATCTGGCTCAGAGACATGACCTGATTTCAAATGTCCATTTCGGTTGTCATTTGAAAACAATGCCTTCCCCCCCCCCCCCCCCCCCCCATATTCAGACACTAGTAGTAGGCTGGAAAGCATTTGAGAACAAGAAGACGTTTGAATTTTCTCATGGTATGAAAGTGTGTGGCCTCTGGACCCATATTCTGATTTCATCGGGTAAAAATAATGACTAATCAATATGAGGGGCTAGGTGGCATCATAGGTTAATTCACTGGGAGTTAGCATTTCGACCTGGGAGTTTACATAAACATCTGTCTCCAAATGAGTCCAGCGCTCAGATGTTTGTGGTAGGCTGGTTTCCCGCTCCCTCCCCTGGTTTAGAACAACACATACTTTAAATAGTTTGATTCAAGTCAGATGATGGTTGTTTCTCCTGAGGAAAATCCCAGCACCGGGTCAGCAGGTGGGTTACAGATTAGTGCTGCTGGGACATGCTGACAGCTGCATGTTGCTCCTATCTCCTCTACCTCCCTCCTTGCAGCCACTCGGGGCTTGCCCGTCACTCCCGGAATTGCTGCTGTGGCTGTAATTTATTAACTCACTCAAACTGTAGTTTTGAAAGGCAGTGAAATAAACAGAATCCGTGTAAGCATGGAAGGCACATATAATGTATAAGGTCTATGGATAAAAAAGGGTCTCTATGCTATCGTTCTAAGTGAATCATGTTATGCTGCTTTACAAAGTAAACTTAACACGGAGGTCATAATGAATGAATCCCTAGATGTTTACTAACCCCCTACATTTAAATTGCATTCTTAATTGTTTTGCAAATGCATTGGCTCACCTAATTAAATAGGAATGACTCTATGTTGCTACAGAGGATAGAATATTGAAGCCGTTAGGACTCAGTTCAAATTAGCTATCCTTCTTGATTAACGAATTTGGCCCATTCAGGTTTTTTGGTGCTGTGAAGTAATGTTATACCACGAGACGGCTGAAATGAATGTTTTTCAAAATATGCAAAGCGTAATTATGAGTTTGGAGTGTTATACATAAAAAAAGAATGAAATACATATGCTTAATTTGGGATTTCAATTTTGTAATTAAAAAATACACTTCTTATTCTTATACATTTTGAAGAAACAAGTAAAAATAAGTTTAAAAATACTTTTCTAGATAGAAAAAAAGAGAAAGATTCATTTATATGTAAAGTATTATCATAAAAATATTATTAGCAGAAGCACACAAAAGAATTGATGTCTTGAAATCTCAATAATTTTAAAATTAAAAAAAAAAACAACATTTGGCCACGTATAGATAGTCCAACATCAAACTCTATTCTACAAGAAGATGAAGGATGAACAAGTCTTATTCTTACCTTCGTAGATTATTATCATTTGTTCATTTCCACTTATAAGCTAATGTTACATCTGAAAATATTTTGAAAAAAAGTGGCATAAAATAGAAACTGTGGATTTTATTCTTGTAACTAACTCATTCTCCCTCCCCTCCCGGTTTTTGCAACTTCCTGAGGCCTATCCTCTACTTTTGAAAAAAAGTACTACTGATGCCATCGTTTGTATCTTGTGAAAGGGGTTCTCCAAGGTATCTGTGTTTTTAATAAAAAAATTTATAATTTAAAAATTCCTCAGAGGAGAACTAAAAAGGAACAGTTTTGTTTTGGTAGATACTATCTATTTTATTCACTCTTCTTGTCCTGTTAGCATTTATGAGAACAGATTCTTGGAGTTGCAAGGGTTGCCAGCATACCATTTGTTTGTAAGAGACTTTTCTCCTCAGAGTTTCGTTAGGAACTTTTCTTGATGGCCTGCAGTCATTCAGTAACGGGATAAAGGCAGCTGCTCCTTGTGTTGTTGACAGCGACAGGTATTACCTTATAAACTAATCATTTCCTTATCATTTTGTTAAGGGAAAAGCATGTTAAAGAAATGAGAAGTGAAGCTACTTCTGGATTCTCTGAAAATGTGTATCTACATTTTCAGCTCTTACGATCATTTCCTAAGACTAAGATTCAGAAGGGGAAGGAATTTCTGTTTTGTATGTCAATTATGAGAACTCGTGAATTTTTTTCCAAGGGCCACTAGGAATCAGAAGGCCTGGGGGGGGGGTGCGGGGGGAGGGGAGAATTAGAGGGTTTTTTGTTATTTTTTATTTCCCTTTGAGGAATTTTTAAATTGAAAAAAAATTTCATTAAAAACAAAATTACTGTAGAAAACTCCTTTATGACAGCAGCTGCCCTGAGAAGAATCCAGAAGAATTTTTACTACTCTAATAGGATGGGGAAATTTTAACTGCCAGAATTCCTCCAAGGGAAAAGTTCTGGGGGGGAAAAAAAAAAGAGCAGAAAAATATATATATATGTACTCCAGTAACAAAAGCCCTAAATGATCATCTAAGAAAGTAGGTCCTGTTAAGCAGAAGTCCCCATGTTCTGTGGAACTCCTTGGTGATTTGGATTGGAAAGATGAAAGACAGTAGCTAGGCCACAGGTACAGAGTTCTGAAAGAAAAGGGGGGATGGGCGGGTGGGAAATGCATAAGACATCGCTGAGGAATGGGAGCATTTGGAAGGGAGGAGAGGGAAATCTGTGGTTGCACACCATAAAAGGGAAAAGAAAACATCCAAAAACCCTGGTGCAACTTGCCTGAAGTGGGACTTAGAGAGAGTGAGAGTGATATTTCTGCTAACGTGTTAAGTTGCTCACAGAGACAAGTAAGAGTTAATGGCACCTTCTTCCTCCTCTAGCATCTTCAGTAAAGGCTGCATCGCTCATCAACATTAGAGCAGATGCATTCTTCTGGGTGAAATCAAATAGGTATTGAGTTCTGCACGTGGATATGGATGAAAACAGCAGATAGGGGAACTGACCTCGGGGAGTGTGCAGCTGACCTTGGGGTCATACTGGAACTTACCCTTTTCATAGTGACAGCGCATACTCATTTAAGGTGGAAGGCTTTTAAAAGAAAGTGATTTATATAAATGATCTTAAAATATCTTTTTCTTCATTCATAGAATTGTATTGCATAGCCAGTTTATAAACATAGACTGGAATTAACACAGACTAGTGTCCATTTATATGGAATATTCCAGCCGGACAACCTGGAAAGCTTTTCACATCTCAGCTGGCTGTATGACAGTGGGATATGAGTAGTTAGGACCTTTGGTTGTAATAGGTTTGGAATTAATTTGATATGTGGTAGTTTTAGAGGAGCTGAAAAAAGTAGATCCAGGGCTTGCCTTGGCCATAGGACCTTATGGAAGTCCAGGCTTAGCTTTATTGGGTAGCAATTAAGGAATGTGGATAAATGACCATGAAGGTACCATCCAAATCTAATGTGGTGAGTTTATCATTAGAAAAGGTCACTCCATAAGTGATCGTAAATGTCGTTTTGATCTTTCTCAAGGCCTTAATTTTCCAAATGGTGTATACATTCTGGAAGTACTAATGAAGTAGATCCATAGGCAACTCTTCATTCTAAAGTGACCTGTCAGCCACAGTATGACACTTCTGGAGTCTTTTTATATTCTTTTTTGAAGGGCATTTTGTTTTCACAAAAAACATTTCATAAATAATTGAAGGATAAAATCTAATTAATGAATGTGAGAATAGTTATAAAATGCTGTGTTATGAAGGCAATGATATTGACAGTAAACTATGATGATAATAATAGTAATAAACCTAATTGTAGCAAATCTTTGTACTGACAGCACTTGTCACTCATAACAGAGCTCGAAAGCATTATGGCTATTTGAAAAGTGATCAAATTGAGAAGTTTCATAATTTTTTAGATACAGAAAAAGAAGTCTGTTGACTAACGGGCTGATATCCATGCATCATTCATTCCTTCAATAAAGGAATCCACTGCTAAAAATATCAGACAGTGTCTCCTTTTCATGAAGCTTACAGTCCTGGGAGAGGGTAAGATATTTATCAAACAAATACCCAAACAAATGTAACACTGCACCTGTGATGTCAGCAGATCCTTCAAGGAGAATGGGGAAGGCTTCCTTGAGAAAGTGATACACGGGCTGACACCTGAAGGAAAAAGAGAAGTTAACAAGGAAAAGAAGGAAGAAACGGTGTTCCTACCAGAATAGCCTGTGGCAAGCTCAAGTGCGGTGAATCACCTGAACTGAAGAAGGGGGTCTGTGGCCTGAACAGATCAGTGGGGAGCATGGAGGCACGAGGTTTGAGACGAAGGTGAAAGTCAGACCATCCACGGGCTGGCTTGTACACCACGTTGTGGTGGTTTGTCTTTATCTTAATAGGTATACTAAGCCACCGAAGTTCCTAAGCAATGGTTTGTAGCAAGGTGGGAGCTGACATGATCATAGTCAAGATTTGGGAAGTTCACAGAAGCTATAGTTTGGAAAGCAGATGGGAAGGAGGCCAGTTTGGATGTGGACAGATTAGATAGAAGATGATTGCGGAACTCCAGGAGAAAGTTCATATCAATTTGGACTAGGAAGGTGATGGTGGATGTAAAAAGAGGTGGCCACATTTCCAGGGCCGAGGGAGTGATTCGATTTTCTTAGCAAATATATCTGGCAAGGTTTATGTGTATTTCATGAAAGCAGCTTTACTGGCAACTCCTACACTTAACTAAAATCTCTTTCCCATGTTTGGACTTCTGATAGGGTAGGAAATAAAATGAGTTCTCCACAACTTTACTAATTACTTTTGCCTTCTCCACTTTGGCTTTTGGACATGGGGGGTTTTGAGCCAACATGCTCCAGGTTTACTTAGGCTTATCTGGCTCTTTCAGAAGCTACATGGCAAAGCTGGGCTCATTTATCTGGGCGACACTTGGTGGTTCTTTCCATTTTCTGGGATCTATACACTCTATTCTGCCCAGATTGGGCTTAGTTGTGTGCTTTTTATAACCGGAATTGCTGGAGTATGTGGAGGTAATGGAAAACCTTGGAGAACATTATCTTTTTCGTGAAAAACAAAAGCTAAAGAAAACATTTACCTATGACCTTTCTACTCTTCCTTCCTGGCAACAATGTTTTCCCTTGGCACACATGCCTGATTAGTGTATCCCTTCTACCTAAATCTGATAATAGGACACTATTACCCTAAATTGTACAAAGTAGGAAGAAGCTTTTTTTCTTTTTCTCTTCTTTTTTTTTTTAATCTCACTCCTGTTTGAGCTGTTTGTTCCAGAAGAATTCCCCTTAGGGAGATTTTTTTTTCCCCTAAGAAAATACCTTAATGGCTCTCCTGACTACGAAAAGTAGGCCAAAGGCCCTCATGTCAGTCTAGATGGGAGAGAGCTCTATGAAGTAGAGTATCAAGTGTTCAAATATGGCAGGAATTTAGCGCTTCTCTGTTGTTGGCTCTCGAAAAGATGAAAGGAGAGGAAAGTCTAAGAAGATTTGGGAAGAAGGGGTCCCAGCAACCTGGCTGCAGACTACAACTCCCTCCCCCGCTTTTTCCCTCAGTTTTTTTTTTTTGCATTTTTTAAAAATTTTATTTTTTTAAATTTACATCCAAATTAGTTAGCATATAGTGCAACAATGATTTCAGAAGTAGATTCCTTAATGCCCCTTACCCATTTCGCCCATTCCCCCCTCCCACAACCCCTCCACTAACCCTCTGTTTGTTCTCCGTATTTAAGAGTCTCTTATGTTTTGTCCCCCTCCCTGTTTTCATATTATTTTTGTTTCCCTTCCCTTGTGTTCATCTGTTTTGTCTCTCAAAGTCCTCATATGAGTGAAGTCATGTGATATTTGTCTTTCTCTGACTGACTAATTTTGCTTAGCATAATACCCTCCATTACAACCCCCCTTTTTATAGTCAGTGAGAAATTTCTATGAAGTGAGGACAAATAGATTTCTAGGAAAAGTAACATGTGAAATTCACTATGCAAATGTTTTCAGCTCTGTGCTGTAATTATTCCTGTTATCCTTAAATTTTGGTAATGCAAAAAATCCTTAAGCTCTGTTATGCAAAACAGCTTTGTGTTAGAATTTCTCTGAGGGAGCAGGAGAGAAGAGACCATGTCCATACTAGTGAAAATCAGACGAGAGAGGAAAAAACGACTCAGAGAAGGGGATGGGGAGCAGAGTGCAGAAAATGGAGTGGGGGCAGAAATCCCTAGTAAACACCAATGGAAAACATGAATGCATCTCTAATGCCATGCCTCAGACATGTTAAAAAGGGCACCAGAATTCCATCGTAACAAGAATGGGGACTTGGGTCACATTACTCAACTCTAATAGGGTCACACCAGAGAGCTAGAGAACTGGGGCCATCTTGGTTGTAATTGGTTTTTAGCTGTTTTGGAGTTGGAATCAGCAAGATGGTGCTCCCTGGACCCCAAATTGCCTTGGGACAGATGGTTGGGTGATAAGGACACAGGAGGCACTGGGTACAGACACAGAACTTGGGACTTATTTACCTGCATATATATATATTCGATGGGTAAACCAACTCCTTCCCCGATCCCATCACTATAAATGTCCACAAATTAATTGCAGATTGCTTACCACTTTTTTCTGATCTTGTTATTAAAGGAGGTCATGTGGCGCCTGGGTGTGTCAGTCGGTTAACCGTCCAACTTTGGCCCAGGTCATATTCTCATAGGCATGAGATTGAGCCCCGTGTCAGGCTCGGCACTAACAGCTGGGAGCCTACTTGGAATTCTCTCTCTCTCTGCCTCTCCACCACTCTCTTTCTCTGAACATAAATATTTAAAAAGTAAGTTATAATTTTTCAAGCAAAGTAAGAAAGTAATATGCAACAACACTCCAACAACATCGAGTATCCTCTCTGCTAGACAGATGCATTTACACACCTATTTGAAAGTTTTTGCAGTAACTTCTTATGTTAGTGTTACCTTTATTTTGCAGATGGAGAAAATTAAGTTTAGAGAGGTTATATAAACTTCTACTTGTGTATTATGGAACCTCAACCTGAATGCAAGACTTGTGACTGCCAGTCCAGGGCCCTTCGTTTTATCATGCCAGTTTTTTGAATTTATTTCAACCTGAAAGCATTTGATAAAACGAAGGGCCCTGGACTGGCAGTCACAAGTCTTGCATTCA
>NW_026057580.1:94355634-94374820 GCF_023721935.1 Panthera uncia
CGCTGTAATTTTTTTTACTGTGATTATCCCCATGTTCCAAATCCCATTATAGACAACTCTGGGTACAGAAGCATCTACGGATCTAACTTGGTGACATTATTATATTTTATATTAATTTCTTACAGCCATAAAGTAACAAACGAGATACAAAACTAAGTTGAAGTTCTTTAATTCAAAATTTATTTTCATGTCCAGTTAATTTTCTCCCCAGTAGGTAAATAATGCCTCATGTGAGAGAATTGTAAGAACATTCTCATTATAAGTAGTACTTCGAGTTTACAAGAGGTTTAGGGGAATAGCTTTTCAATCTGGTAATTCTTTTTATGTATTCACTTCCTGTTGCCCCAGGAACTCAGTGAAATGCTACTTGTTCCCTGGAGAAATTATTTCAGATCTCTATATTGATAAGACACCACATATATGCAGGTTTTCACTTAACATATTAATTCCAGGGAAATAAGAACAAAGCTATATGCAATTTCATTAAAACTTGGCTTTATTCCTAGTTTCATGGGCTAGTGAATAACCTGAAAGATCACATCTTCCAGCCTCTGCCTCTAAGTTGTGTGGTGTTGGGGCGCCTGGGTGGCTCAGTCGGTTGAGCGGCCGACATCGGCTCAGGGCACGATCTCACGGTCCGTGAGTTCGAGCCCCACGTCGGGCTCTGTGCTGACAGCTCGGAGCCTGGAGCCTGTTTCGGATTCTGTGTCTCCCTCTCTCTGACCCTCCCCCATTCATGCTCTGTCTCTGTCTCAAAAATAAAAAAAAAATAAACATTAAAAAAAAAATTAAGTTGTGTGGTGTTGACATAATTTAAAATTCCACAATTTACCTTGGTAACCTAAATCTCTATGAGACCACAGTTTCTACCCCAAACATATCTTTCCATCCAACTTAAATTCTTTTTTTTCCATTCTCATCTGACAATGTCACCCTGGAACTTTGTGTCCTGTCTCCACTAGAGACAAAGCTCAGGTGGTCAGCCACCTCTGTGCAAAGATGACTCAGAGATTCTATACCTATAAAAGGTTAGCTCTCAACCAGACCAAATAATCTCATTTTAAAGGCCATTTATCTTCTGGGTTTAATTTTCCATCCTTATAGCAACATTAATGGATTTTGTTTTTTTTAGATTTTTGTGTCTTATTCATTCATCCCCAATCTGCGGGTTCCAAGATTTTATGTGGCCATGAGTTGGTCTGAACGCTCCTGGGTCAAAAGTACATTGACTTTTGTGTTCTAATTCTAGTATGAGCCAGAAAGACTGACCTTTCATTTTTTTTTAAGTGTATTTATTTTTGAGAGAGAGAGAGAGAGAGAGTAGGGAAGGGGCAGAGAGAGAGGGAGAGAGAGAATCCCAAGCAGATTCCTCACTATCAGCGCAGAGCCTAATATGGGGCTTGAACTCACAAACTGTGAAATCATGACCTGAGCCAACGTCGGATGCTTAACTGACTGAGCCATGCAGATGCCTGTGACCTTTCATTTTTAAGACTTCATTTAGAAATGATCACATCTAGTGTTTTAGGTACTGCCTTTTTACCTGCTAGGGTAAAAAGAGAGGAAGCTGCTAACAAGGTCCATAAAGTATTCATTTTTTTATTTAAAAATATTTATTAAGAGCCTATTACATGCTGGGTATTGTACGAGGGTTTGGGATATGTCAGGGAACAAAAGAAAAATCTCTGTCCTCTTGCAGCTCACATGACCGATGTCCATATATTATATGTACTGTGTGGCATGATTTATGGCCTAAAATCTGGAACATTTACACATCTAGATAGGGTCGCCTTCTCATATCCACACAAGCTGGGGAGTAGGGATCATGGGAACTCCCAGCTCCTGGAGAAAGCAAAACTATGAATATACTTTCATTTTTTTCCCCCAGGGTAAAAACTATGAATATACTTTCAAATGAAACATTGTACATCTGGTGGCTACTTGCATTCTGATACTTTCTATATTTGGAAGGCATTTTGTGGGTTCCTGTGATGTCTTACCCTCTTTGTAGGACATTATTTCTGTGGGAAAAATGTTTTGCCCCTCAAAAATTGACTTGTAATCAAACATTTGGGATCAAATGTTCCAGTTCCAATCAATGTTCCAATCAAACATCCCAGTTTGTAAATTGGGAATTGTCTGTGCACCTGAATAAATCTACATAGAGAATGGATATGGTGTGTTTTTTGCATATTTAGACATACATTCATATAAATATAGCACAAGCAAGATAGAAACTGTTCATTAAGCAGTCATTGTGTACCTATCCTCTACCAAACGGACTCTTTCAGTAAGAGTAAGGAGCACAATGTAGTTGGGATAAGAGAACCTGTTTCCAAATTTGATTTAGATGCTTCATGTTCTTTCTCGTTGTATGATTTTGGGGAATTCACTTATCTGAGTTTCAGTTTCTTTATCTGAAGATTTGGATAGTAGTTTCTAAATTTCAGTACTACCTGTTGCTAGAATTAAACAAGATGATATATGTGAATGGTACCAGGTACTTAATAAATGCCTATTTAACAAAAATAGATATAGATCCTGCCTTAAGGAAGAATCAAACATGTGTATATGTTACTCTTGTTTTGCTTGTTTGTTTGTTTTTGTTTATTTCACATGTTACTCTTGTAAGAGGCAAGAAGAGATACAGACATTTGGATGCTGGTAGAATCCAGGGAGAGATTGAATTCAGTATATGTGACAAGGGCAAGGATTGACAAACCAGAGGAACTGGCATTTGAACAGGATGGGATTGACACAGGAGGAAATGGATGAGTAGTTTTTTTAAATTTTATTTTTTATGTTGATTCATTTATTTTGAGAGAGAGTGGGAGTGAGAGAGAGCACACAAGCAGGGAGGGGCAGAGAGAAGGAGAGATAGAATCCCAAGCAGGCTCCCTGCTTTCATCAGCACAGAGCTTGATGTGGGGCTTGAACTCACAAGCCGTGAGATCATGACCTGAGCCGAGATCAAGAGTCAAGACGCTTAAACGACTGTGCCGCCCAGGCGCCCCAAGAGTAGTTTAAATAGAAGTAAGATCATACGTCAGATGAGATCACAAGTAGTAAATATAGAGAAGCTTAAAGAGTTTAGTCACACGTGCACACATATCCTTTACGTTGAAGAGGATATTACAAATGTGCTGCCTTCTCAGTGTGTGCTGTGTGATTTAAGACAATAAATTTGAGCTGAGACCATAGTCACTTCATCATCTAAAGTCTGAAAGGACTTGATTTTTCTATCTCACTTTCTACCTTCTAATCCAATTGCAAAATTAAAAATCTGAAGAATCACCTGATTTCTAATTGTCACATATTCTTGAGTGCTATCATGTTTCTCTATGTCTCTCTATCACACACACATACACACACACACAGACACACATGCATACACACACCTCCCACCCCCTCCACCCCCCCACACATACACACACAGACACACAAACACATACACACCCACAGACACACACTCACACCCATATACACAACCCCCCCCACTCACCCTCCCCACATAAACACACATACATACACACCCACACACACAGACACACATAGACATCCCCCCCACCCTCCAACACCCCCACACATACACACACAGACACACACACACCCATACACACACATACACATGCACGCACACACACACACACACACACACACTCTGCTGCCCTCTGGCCACACCAAACTAGTTAAGGCTCCTGACTCACCCAACTTGTTCATGCTTCCGTGCCTTTACACAGATTTTCTCTCAGCCTGGAATGCCACTCCATTTCCCCCTCTGTTTGCTTAAGGGCCCCTACTCTGCCTTCCTGACCAAGTCCAAGGCAGTTTTTCTGAAAAGCTGTCCCTGATGTCTACAAGGAAAATGATTCTTTATGCCTCCTTTATTCCTCAGTATTGGCATTTATGACCCAATACCATAATTCATTTTGTTCCTGACCATCTTCCCTCTTATGCTATGAGATCCCTCAAGGAAAGGCTTGTGCTTTAGTAAATTTTCATAAAGCTTACCTTATGTAGCGGATATGTAGGAAATATGCATTGATTGAATACGTAAATGAAAAAAAAAGAGGTGATGTGGGACCCCTTTTTCCCTTCCTGTCTTTTCTACACCTAGAATGATTGAGTTCGGTTAAGCACGGTAGACGATTAGAGGGGAAAATCTGGAAGCGAAGGTGAGGAGGAAAAATTACGTGCTTTTATTTGTCTTTTTCAGGCTATTCTGCAGAAAAATTATCCAATTCTTAAAACAGTGCTCCACGACCTTGGATTCACCTGGAAGATTTTTACAAATGTGAAGCCTGGGTCCCAGTGGTAGTAACTTTGATTTAATTGGTGTTCAGTTGCAGCCTGAGTATTAGCTCCCCCAGTGATGCTAATGGGCAGACAAGATTGAGATCCAAACCCTCCGTGACGCAGATTGTTGTTAGTGCTTCTGTCAGAATGAGGCTGACGTGAGCGGAAGGATGGGCGCATGCGGTGTGTGCGCGAGTGTGGGTGTGTGTATGTGTGTGTGTGACATTGGTGAAGGAAGTGAATTCGTGATGGGCAGGGGAGGAAGGTGCTTTTGAATGTATTAATTTCTTACAGTTTTGAAGTGCAAGTCTCAAATTAGTGAAGAGCAATGTTTATTACGTTGATTTACAAATAGGGCACCCAAAGAGGTCATTGTAAAGTCAAACTATTCTGGAAGTGAGTTTTCAAAACCATTTAACTTTCGCTTGAAAGTTGATTCATTTTTAAACTTCTAATTTCGCACTAAATAAACACACAAGTAGATTATCTAGGTAATGGAAGCCAAACCTATTTTAGGCTCTAATTAGCCCCACTACTTCAGGTGAAAGGGAGTATTTTGAATTATTTAGTTAATTGAGGACAAAGCACAGTTTTTAATCTGTTTTCTCTGGATAATTTACAAGTATCATTGCAGGACTTAATATCTTCATTTTCCGAGGAAAATGTAGGCACCTGGTGTCAGGATGGGAACTTCAGTTTGTAGCTAGCTAGCATTTATACTGCACGATCTGGAGTTTTTCTAACATACAAGAATTAATTTCTAAAATGTTGCTTTTCAACAAAATACTGGCTGCATAATCCTATATTTCAGTCCTAGAGCCAATTGAAGACTTTGAACCTCATCCAAGATTATCCAGATTACCCGGCGTCAATGATGGGCTCTGATTCTCTCCCTTCACTGGAGCCTGAAATCTCTTAGCACCAAACCTGGGTTTAAACTAAATCAAAGACTGAAGGCTCTGAAATGCTTTGATAGGATAGAATTATTTTTATTTCTATTGTTGTTTTAATGTGGAATTCATGAGAACGGTGCTTTTTTTTCTTTATTTCAACTTTTCACATACAAGGAAAATCTCCACGGAGCAACAGTCCTCATTTCAAAGGGTACTCGTATGAAAAAAGTATTTCTGTTCTTTATTCTGTATTCCAATAAAGGGGCAAAAAGCCATGAGAACTTGCTGTAATGATGCCATAACATATGGTCTGCTATCCTTAGAATGCATCATATAGTAGACTCATCTTGGACCCTGTCTATGGTAAAAAGGAACTAGGAGATCCTTGCTATTATAATTGTAAGATTCTGAGAAGTATGGTAATATTTGATTGGAGATAAAGAAATAGAAGAAATAGATATTTGTGGGCACAATTCACTTCATAGCACAAAGTGCTAAATACGTACCTTGTATTGATGATACTTTAATAAAAGTCTAGTAATATCACCTGAAATTTTATTTTTAAATACTATTTTATTTAAATAGCAAGCCTCCATGTTTCCTCTAAATTCAGTGTAGAAATATGAAATTATGTATGTTTCTCGCTCTTGTACAGAGTTATCTTTAAAAGTAGCTATTTTAGTCCACATTTACCAAAGAATCATGACTCACCGAGAGTTGTTCAGTTCTTTCCATACATCAGCTGCAGCTCACTGACAGCATGGATTTAGTAATAAACTTTCTAATATCTCGTTCCTTTCAGTCATTCTGGTTTTCATATTTTGGCTAATGTGAGTCTACTTGTTCCTGAGAAATGGGGGCAGTCTTGGTTTATGTTTAGGCCACACTTGCTGCTTTCCATAAAAATCTCCTGTTAGTGTTTCCCAGTGTATTTTCAAGGAAATGGGTCTTTTGAAAACGGTGATTCCTGAGACGTCCTTGACAGCTTGCACAAGGGTGGTGAGTGATGGGTTAGTGATTATGATAAAAGCTAGCTGACTGAGGAAACCATGTGGGGAAACACCTTCCTAGTACTTCACGTACATTAACTCTTCAATACTCACGACAACCTTAGGAGGAAAGTATTATTATCATTCTTAGTCTCCAGATGAGGAAAAGAGAGGTAAAGTAAATAGCCTAAGGTCAACAGCTAGTAAGTGAAAGCGGTAGAATTCAAACCAAAGCATCTGCTTCCAACACTTGGCATCTTTACTATTAGGTCATACTGTCCTAGAAGACAGACTGTTGTAGTTAGTGGAAATAAGAATAGTTCTTGGAGACGTTACTTATGGTGGAGATAAATCTGATTCCCTAAGGGTACTTTCAGAGCCTTCTGTAGGATTATCTGACATTAGGAGCATTCTAACACCATAGGAACATTGATGTTTACTTTATTAGAAGTAAATTGACCAATGAAAGATTCAGAATCATAGTGTAACTGCTGACTTCCTATAGATCATGAAAATGTCATTTCTGGAACTGAACAGTTGCACACAAGGCCAGTTAGAGAATAAGCTTTAGGTTGAATTGCGATGCTTTCTGTTTGTATCTTATTTTATTTTTTAAAAAATGGTACCTTTTTCCAGGAAGAAAAATCCAGTTAACTTAAGAAAATACATTTTGGAGTGCAAAAGTCCAGTCTAATATGTTTTGCTCAAATCCAGGAGAACTGCATTTATTCGACCATAAAATCATACAGTAGAGTTCAACTGAAAAATGTGGTCTCATGATAAATAATTAGATTGTAAAGGAGAGAAAATAAAATCTGATGGCAGGCATCTTGAAGCTTTTTTTTTTTTTTTTTTTTTTTTTTTTGCTTTATGGAGTTTTGCAATAGAGTTTTGGAAAAATTTACAAGATACTTGGAGAAATAGGAATGGTTTAAAATCATAGTTGTTAATAAATGTAAGGGGTTTTGTTGTCCACATTCTTGTATCTTAACATTCATGGAAGACACGAGCTGTATCTATACAACAGTCAAAGTTCTTTAATTTTTTCATAGTTGTCTGGTTTTGTTTTTGACTTAAAAGTGTTTGTTTTCTGACCTATTTGGATGGACCATATCCATTTAGGCAATCAAGTTGAAAGTTTGAGCTGCTCTTATATTTTCATTATGACACACTTTTGTTGGAAAATTAGATTCCTTATGATTTGATTGATGAAAAAAATCATAATTTAAAAATTCTGCTGTGTATTCATGCTGCCGTTTATTTTGATTTGTTCTTTTTTCAATTGGACAGTTACCTTGGAACTATCAAACTGTGATAACTGAACCTGGTGGAAATACACGAGCTGACATGTCTACTATGCAAGAAGGTAAGTGATTCTGCTTTGAAATGTGAATTTTGTGTTGCTCTCACCTTTGCAACATGAAGATGTAGCATTTTTCTCTGCTTTTAACTTGGACAAGCATAACATTACCCACACTTGAGTCTTCCCATACCACTTCCACAAATTTTTGCTGCCTGCCGCCTGTCTTATTATTTACTAAATAGGTATATATATATATTTTTATTAAAATTTTTTAATGTTGATTTATTTTTGACAGAGAGGGAGACAGACAGAGCCTGAGCGGGGGAGGGGCAGAGAGCGAGGGAGACACAGAATCTGAAACAGGCTCCAGGCTCCGAGCTTTCAGCACAGAGCCCGACACGGGCCTTGAACTCATGGACAGCGAGATCATGACCTGAGCTGAAGTCGGATGCTCAACCAGGCGCCCCAGTAAATATATTTTTAATTGACTTATTTTTGTACTTAAACATTTTTTAAAGTTTATTTATATTGAGAGAGAAAGAGAGAGAGAGAGAGAGAGAGCAGGGCAGGGGCAGAGACAGAGAGAGAATTCCAAGCAGGCTTCATGCTGTCAGTGTGGCGTCCCACGTGGGCCTCAAACTCATGAATAGTGAGATCATGACCTGAGACAAAATCAAGAGTCAGCGCTTAACCCACTGAGCCACTCAGCTGCCCTTTTGCTTAACCAGTTTTAAGCAACAATACTTATGAAATGACAGATTTGATGGACTAATTTAATGTTCTCCCATTCCTTAGTAGTAACACAGGTACTACCGTGTTAAAATTCAAAATGTCTTATCTTTGTACCTCCTAAAATCAATTGCAGTACCAATGTTTGGGCAAACACTCTCCTGGTATGACAACTGGGTGCATTTAAAGGAAAAGGATTTTTAATATTTTTATCTTCTTTTTTTCTTTCTTTCCGTGTTGAAGTCCGGAAATGGTGAACTGACTTGTCCCGTTACCCCTCAAGTAGCGTTGCTTGATCTCTGTTCCTCCATCTGGAAGGATGAATGAGAGAGAGCTCTCTGTCCGGAACCAGTCCCTGAGCTGTTGGTTATTGTGAACAAGTGTGCCATAACTCTACCGCTTTCTCTCCTGCCGAAGCAAGTATAACAGAATGCAAGTGAGGCAACCTTGATTTTCTGTATTTTTAAGAGTAAATCATTTACGAACTCAGTCCTTTAATTACGAGTAGTAAAAAACAATTTCCTTGCAACACGCCCCTCTACTGATTGCAACACCGTGCTTGAGAGCCTCTGCTCTTACAAATTAAAAGGTGCTGCCAGAATTTTTATTTCTGCTTTAAGTTTGCATTCAAGCAACAGTGTGTGTGGGATTATTATTATTTTTCAACTACAAATGATTGCTTTAATTCTGTTCTCTTTAATACCTTCTTTTCTTCACTTTCCAAAAGATGCTTTTAATCTCAGAATTTTTTTTTTTTTTTTAAAGAAGGCTACTCTAATGAGAACTCTGTGTGACCTGATAGATTATTATGGGGATTATTCTTGGTAATTATAGGGTAACTAATCCATGTCAGTTTGCCTGGGACCTTTCTGTTTTTAGCATTGAGGTCCCACTTCCTGGGAAATCCCTCAGATCTGGGCAAATGGGACAGTTGATCACCCTAAAGCAAACTAACATAAACTGAGAAATGAAATGGATAGGATTTTAGTTGGCTTTATAATTTGGTAATCCAAATATTCAAATACGCCGAAATCTTGGACTTCAACCTAATGACCGCAGCTAAAAATGGGCAAAGAGATCTCCGTTGCTCAACTTGTCCATTCTCTAAATTGCTTCTATAATGAGCTATCAAAAGCACACATCTTAATCACGTCACTGCATTGCATAACAAAGCTTCCCATTTATTTTTGGATAAGTCCAAACTCTTGAAAGTGACTCATCTGGCCTGGCTTGATTTAATCCGGTGGTTCTCATACTTTACTCTGGGAAGAACCACCTAGGAAATGTGTTTAATTGATTCAAAGGGAATGAATCTGGAGAGTAGCTAAAAGCATTAAAAAATAACTAAAGTGGGTGATTCTTTTTCAGGTCGTCCTTACACCGTGTATTTTTTTTTTTTTTTTTTTAAGTTTATCCACTTTGAGATAGAATGCACGTGAGTACAAGCAGGGGAGGGGCAGAAAGGGGGCGGGGAGAGAATTCCCCCACTCTGCACTGACAGCACACAGCCTGATGCGGGGCTTGAACTCACGAATAGTGAGATCATGACCAGAGCTGAAAAAGAGTCGAATGCTTAGCTACTTAACCGACTGAGCTATCCAGGCATCCTTTGGACTGTGTTTGTTTTTTTTTTTTTTTTTTTTTTTTTAACGTTTATTTGTTTTTGAGACGGAGAGAGACAGAGCATGAACGGGGGAGGGTCAGAGAGAGGGAGACACAGAATCCGAAACAGGCTCCAGGCTCTGAGCTGTCAGCACAGAGCCCGACGCGGGGCTCGAACTCACGGACCGTGAGATCATGACCTGAGCCGAAGTCGGACGCTTAACCGACCGAGACACCCAGGCGCCCCGTGTGTATCTCCCTTTAAACTAAGTTCAGCGCCCACAGACACCTCTCATTTATCTTATTTATGGTTGTGTCTCAGTTTTTAGCTTGTTGTTGAGCACATGTTCAGAGCTCGGGATTATTTATTGAGGAATTCAATTACTTCGTTAATGGATAGACTGATGTAACACAAAGCCCCGGCTGGGCTGGAACTGAGGCTTAGACGTGCCTGGTGTCGGGTTATCCCCTTCCCCAGCCTTTCTTGTATTTATTGACGTGTTTGGGAGGGTTTGTTTTGTTTTGTTTTTTTGGCTAAAGGAGTACTGAGATGAGGTTGTGGGGAGGAGTACAGGGTCTCTTGAGAGGGAGGAAAAGGAACGAGAACTTCCAGGGTTAGAGAAGTGTTGTTGCGTTCCTGCCCAGATGGCCCTGCGGGGCCGATCTGGAGCGTGAGCAGAGAGAGTGGGTAGTAGAGGCAGTTTCATCCAAGTCACAGAGGTTCAAGGGCAGAGTAATGCAACCGGAGCCTTGGGAATAGGGAGCCACATGCATTGTCTGACACCACACACACACACACACACACACTGTGAATCACACACAAATATCACATACACGCACTGTACACACCCTCCTCATTCCACACGCACGTACAAGGCTTCCCTGTCCACCACCACCAAGGACACAGCTTTGCCTCTGAAGCTCTGGGCCACCATTGTCAAGATCCGGCGGTGCCTTCTTGGAGGACAACAATGCCATAACAACTCAGGAGCCCCTGATCTCCCTGGAACTTTCATAAGCAATCCAAAAGAGATTTAGCGGTAGTGTTGAAAGGAAGATTATGAGCTGACACCTTGCATTAACAAATGGGGACAGCATGCTTTGGTAATTTGGACTTCACTTGTGAAAATCGGACATTTGAATGAGTCTGAGAAGAAATAAAATCCAGCATTTATTTTTTTTCATTTTCATTTTTATTTTTTTGAGAGAGAGTAAGAGAGAGTGCACATGTGTGAGTCAGGGAGGGGCAGAGAGAGAGAGAGAGAGAGAGAGAGGGAGAGAGAGAATCCCAAGTAGGCTCCACACTGTAAGCACAGAGCCTGCTGTGGGGCTCAAACTCACACACTGTGAGATCATGACCTGAGCCAAAATCAAGAGAAGGTTGCTTAATGGACTGAGCTGCCCAGGTGCCCCCGAAACCCAGAATTTAGACAAGGCCCATCATGACAGTCTCTCACAGGACTGGACTGAAAGATCTATGACATAGGCCAGCTGACTTTTAAAGTTTTATTGCTTTCTGGACTTCCTATGTAAGCCGTTCACCATAAAAGGCACCACAGTTCCTGACAACTGGTGGAATTCTTTTCTGGTTCTTGAGAAATTTCCACTGAGGCAGTGCACAGCAGGTGCTCTATCCAGTCCGTTTTGTGCAATAGGAGTTGACCCTGTCGGTAGTGATGCCAGTGAGGTGCTGCCAGATTAGATGGTGCTGAGCCCCTCTTAGCAGCGAGGGAAGTGGCGGGGTGTGAACACGCAGCGGATTTCTGCCGGGGAGAGGTTCACTATCATGTGGATGATGACCAGTCAGAGGTTCAATGTGAACATCGCACATTTACTAAGGGCAGTATCGCCAACCCTGCTCAATGGTCTGGTTATGCTCCAAAGCAATACGCAGGGGTACTACGTGAGTACTTCCTTGACCTCAGCACCTCACCCTGTCCTGGTAACAAGGAGAACTTGGCATTTCTGTAGAGGTGTCTTGAAATATGCCTTCCATCTAGGAAGAATGAAAATAAATATTTCAATAAGCAACCAGAGTGGGCATTTCTTTAATGAAATAACACCTAGTAGTCTGTAATTTTGTTTCCTATTAATGGATGTTAGGTCCACCAATGTAACTTTCATAGCAAAATTACATAATTATAAATCATCATTTTTATTGCTATTCAAAATGGGAGAATATTATTCCTGAGCAATGGGGCAAGGGTGGGGTGGGGACAATGAAATTAGAAAGGAGAGGCCAACTTGTAACAAAGTAATGTATACATTTTTTTTAAAAAAAGATCACATATTTAACTTTCTTTAAAAAAAAAAAAGGGAAAGAGAGTGAGGGAAGTGTTCATGTAAATTTACCGCAATTTTACAATCTTAACACCAATTAAACTGAATGTTTGAAAGATACCAGAACTCTCATAAATGTATACGGCCAGGGAAAGCTTATACTTGACTTTCACTTGGGAAGCAGAATGCGATGCCAAGTGGGATGAGTGGGAACTCCAGAAAACGCAGAGAATTAGATGACTTCATGCTCTGGTTAGAAACCGGATGGAGGATAGCGGCTGGTCTGCTGTCTAGAACAAAGGGCAGCAGAAAATGAAGCAGTTTCCAAGATCACGAAGTAGGTGAGTTTATAGGAGCAAACTCACAAAAACCCCTGGATGTAAGTGGTTATATGTCAGTCAGTGATATGGATATTGTGAAGCTTCTGGGACAGGGTCAATTGGCTGATTTCTGCCTCTAAACTTAGCATGCCCAACCAATGTAATTCCATTTGATGGAAGAAAATATGTGCCTCTTTCCAAGCTCAAGCCAAAAATAGGGGCAGATAGGCAAGATTTGGAGGCAAAACTGAGGTACCCTATTAAAATTTGAACATAAGGAAATACCCCTAACAGCTGAACTATAAACATGTTCAATGAATCACAGTAGAAATACGTAAGGGTGCGTGGGAGGTGCAGTTGATTAAACATCCAACTTTGGCTCAGGTCGTGAACTCATAGTTTGAGAGTTTGAGTCCTGCATGAGGTAAACTTGAGCCCCCATTGGATGAATTTGAGCCCTGCTTTGGGCTCTACACTGAAAGTGTGGAGCCTGCGTGGGTTTCTCTCTCTCTCCCTTTCTCTCTGCCTCTCGGTCACTTGCACCTTCTGTCAATCAATCAATCAATCAATCAGTCAATATTAAAAAGATGTTATAGCTGCTACTGAATGGAATTCAGTGTTAAAAAAGAAGAAATATGTAAATGTATCTTATCTGCAATTCTTAAAATGGAGACAGTGGTGGTCTTATCTCCTTATCATGACCATAATGGAATGATCTTATTTTTATTTATTTATTATTATTATTTTTAAATGTTATTTATTTTGAGAGAGAGAGAGAGAGTGAGAGCACAAGCTGGGGACAGACAGAGATCTGAAGTAGGCTCTGCACTGTCACCTCAGAGGCCAATGTGGGACTTGAACTCATGGACCATGAGATCATGACCCAAGCCAAAGTTTGAGGCTTAACCAACTGAGCCACCAGATGCCCCTAGAATGATTTTAGTTTTAAAATCACCTCCGTCTCACCCTCTCCTAACTTCACTACTATAATTTAGCCACAGTTATTGGTGATAACACATCATTCCTCTCAAGTATGCTGGGGTGGAAAAAAAATGTAAATCTCCCTGTCTTCAAGTGACTGAATGGTTGTGGAATCGTCCATAATAAGATGAAAGCTACTAGATGTGAAGTCAGAAAGTAATGGGAGTTGGTCAGCTATGGAAACACTGCAAAAGTTGAGGGACAAAAGCAAACACCAACGGTCCTCATCCAAGAGTGTTTCAGAGCAACCTGACCTAGGATTGAACTGCTTGCCAGGGTGGCAATTCTATCTCTGTAAGTGGAGATAAAAACATGAAGCTCTGAGAGTTTGATGACAGTCCAACTAAATCCTCTTACAGTATGTGATTCCATGCTCAACAACTAATAACATTTCTTCTAGTAATAATTTTATTTCACATGTACATAGGTCTGTGGAGTGAACCCTATTCATCATCATAGTCTGTTATGGTTTAGGGCCTCAGTTGAAATAAACAAATTGGCTATTGGTTTTCTGTACATTAGTCTTTGAGAGCTTGGTTAATATCAATCCACCCTTGGGGCACCTGGGTGGCTCAGTTGGTTAAGTGTCCGACTTCAGCTCAGGTCATGATCTTATGGTTCATAGGTTCGAGCACTGCATTGGGCTCTGTGCTGATAGCACAGAGCCTGGATCCTGCTTTGGATTCTGTGTTTCCCTCTCTCTCTGCTCCTCCCCCACTTTTGCTCTGTCTCTCTTTGTCTCTCAAAAATAAATAAATGTTAAAAAAGTTAAATAATAAAAAAATATATAAATCCACCCTTGTCTTAGTCCATTGGGGCAACTATAACAAAATGCCATAGACAGGGTAACTTATAAACAACAGAAGTTTATTTCTTATAGCTCTGAATGCTGGGAAGTCCAAAATCAAGGCACTGACAGGTGTCTGATGAGGACCCACTTCCTGTTTCATAGACAGATGTGTATGTCCTCACATGGTGAAAGGGAAAGTGAGCTCTGTGGGGTCTTTTTTTAAATAAGGGTACTAATCCCATTTCTGATGGCTCTACCCTCATTATCCAATCACTTCCCAAAGGCCCCATCTCCAAGAAGTGGGAAGTGGGGGACAAACATTCAATCTATAGCAACCTTAGAAAGGCGAATTATTTCTTAATAGGATGGCAAATTTAACTTCTAGGATTAATGGTCGGACCCTAGACTCTGATGAATTCCCTAATTTGATGCCTTGTGACTTCTCACTGAGTGACATTTGCCCTGTGACATGTGACCTTGAAGGCCGACTTTTCCTCACACTGATTTAATACAGTTATGGGAAGAAAGTTCCTTTCCAGAGGGGAACCTGGGTGGTTCAGTCAGTTGGGCATCAGACTTCTGATTTAGACTCAGGTCATGATCTCATGGTTTGTGGGATTGAGCCCCACATCGGGCTCTGTGCTGACAGCAAGGAGACTGCTTGGGATTTTCTCTCTCTCTCTCTCTCTCTCTTTCTCCCTCTCTCTTTGTCTCTCCTCTCTCTCTCTCTGCCCCTCTCCTGCTTGCACTCTCCCTCTCTCAAAATAAATAAACTTTAAAAAAAGTTCCTTTCCAGATATATAATTCATAGGGGTTGCATATAGAAAATTGATAAACTTGATTTGTTAATAGGCCTGTTTATAAAATATAAATGTATAGTCATAGTTCAATTTAGAGAAAAGGATTACCGATTTTTTTCTTTTGGGAAGGGATATGTGGTAGCCAGCTTCCAGTGATCATCAGTGCTCATGCCTTTCCATAGTCCCTTTCAGGTGGATGAGGGCTGGTCTGTGTGGCAAATATGGTGGAAATGAACATGTGTGAGTTTTTTTTTAAGTTCACTGATTTATTTTGAGAGAGTGAGAATGCAAGTAGGGGAGGGGCAGAAAGAGAGATGGAGACAGAGAATCCCAAGCAGACTCCACACTGTTGGTGCAGAGCCCGACACAGAGCCTGATCCCATGAACCATGAGATCTTGACCTGAGCTGAAATCAAGAGTCAGCCGCTTAGCCAACTGAGCCACCCAGGCGCCCCTGAAAGTGTGTGATTTTCAAGACAGACTCATAACATGCACTGTGGCTTCCATCTGACTCTCTTAGCTCACCTAGTCTGGGGAAAGCCAGCCACCATAACATGAAGACACCCAAGCAGTCTTGTATAGAGGCCCACAGTGAGAAGAATTAACTTAACAGCCATATGGCTTAACCATGTTAGAAATAGATCCTATAGTTTTGGTCAAGATTTTAGGTGCTTGTAACCCCAGCCAACGTAAGACTACAACCTCATGAATGCCTCTGAGTTAGAAATGACTAAGCTAACTACTCTGGACTTCATGGTCTAAGAAAACCATAAGAGACTAGAAGTGGTAATTGTTGTTTTAAACCACGAAGTTTTTTTTCAGTTACCTATTTTTTTTAAATTTACATCCAAGTTGGCTAGCCTATAAGTGCAATAATGATTTCCGGAGTAGAATCCAGTAATTCATCCCCTACATATAACACCCAGTGCTCATCCCAACAAGCGTCCTCCTTAATACCCCTTGCCCATTTAGCCCATCCCGCCATCCACAAACCCTCCAGCAACCCTTAATTTGTTCTCTATATTTAAGAGTCTCTTATGTTTCGTCCCCCCTCCCTATTTTTATATTATTTTTGCTTCTCTTCCCTTATGTTCATATGTTTTGCATCTTAAATTCCATATATGAGTGAAATCATATGATATTTGTCTTTCTCTGGCTAATTTCGCTTAGCATAATGCGTTCTAGTTCCATCCATGTTGTTACAAATGGCAAGATTTCATTCTTTCTGATTGATGAGTAATATTCCATATACCACACCTTCTTTATCTAGTCATCTGTTGATGGACATTTGGACTCTTTCTCTACTTTGGCTATTCTCGACAGTGCTGCTATAAATATTGGGGTGCATGTGCCCCTTCAAAATAGCACACCTGTATCCTTTGGATAAATACTTAGAAGTACAATATCTGGGTCATAGGGTAGTTCTATTTTTAATTTTTTGAGGAATCTTCATACTGTTTTCCAGAGTGGCTGCACCAGTTTGCATTCTCACCAGCAGTACAAAAGGTTTCTTCTTTCTCCACATCCTTGCCAACATCTCTAGTTTCCTGAGTTGTTAATGTTAGCCATTCCGACAGGTGTGAGGTGGTATCTCATTGTAGTTTTGATTTGTATTTCCCTGATGATGAGTGATGTTGAGCATTTTTTCATATGTCTGTTAGTGATCTGGATGTCTGCTTTGGAAAAGTGTCTATTCCTGTCTTATGCCCATTTCTTCATTGCATTATTTGTTTTTTGGGTGTTGAGTTTGATAAGTTCTTTACAGGTTTTGGATACTAACTCTTTATCTGATACGTCATTTGCAAATATCTTCTTCCATTACATTGGTTGCCTTTTAGTTTTGCTGATTGTTTCCTTCACCGTGCAGAAGCTTTTTATCTTGATGAAGTCCCAATAGTTCATTTTTGCTTTTGTTTCCCTTGCCTCTGGAGACATGTTGAGTAAGACGTTGCTGGGGTCGAGGTCAAAGAGGTTTTTGCCTGCTTTGTCTTCTAGGATTTTGATGGCTTCCTGTCTTACATTTAGATCTTTCATCCATTTTGAGTTTATTTTTGTGTATGGAGTAAGAAAGTGGTCCAGGTTCATTTCTCTGCATGTCGTTGTCCAGTTTTCCCGGCACCATTTGCTGAAGGGAATGTCCTTATTCCATTGGATATTCTTTCCTGCTTTGTCAAAAATTAGTTGGCCGTATGTTTGTGGGTCCATTTCTGGGTTCTCTATTCTGTTCCATTGATCTGGGTGTCTGTTTTTGTGCCAGTACCATATTGTCTTGATGATTACAGTTTTGTAATACATCTTGAAGTCTGGAATTGTGATGCCTTCAGCTTTGGTTTTCTTTTTCAGGATTGCTTTGTCTATTGAAGGTTTTTTCTGGTTCCATACAAATTTTAGGATTGTTTGTTCTAGCTCTGTGAAGAATACTGGTATTATTTTGATAGGCATTGCATTGAATATGTAGATTGCTTTGGGTAGTATCGACATTTTAACAATATGTGTTCTTCCAATCCATGAGAATGGAATACTTTTCCATTTTTTGTGTCTTTTTCAATTTCTTTCATAAGTTTTCTATAGTTTTCATTGTATAGATTTCTCACTGCTTTGGTTAGGTTTGTTCCTAGGTATTTTATGGTTTTTGGTGCAATTGTAAATGCGATTGCTTCCTTGATTTCTCTTTCTGCTGCCTCATTATTGGTGTATAGAAATGCAACAGATTTCTGTGCATTGATTTTATATCCTGTGACTTTGCTGAATTCTTGCATAAGTTCTAGCAGTTTTTTGGTGGTCCAAGTTGAACATGGAACAAGCTATGTTGAATAACAGTGTAAGTCACTAAGTTTTGAGGTGGTTTATTATGCAGCAATAAATAACTAATATGCAATTTGGTATCTTAGAGTAGAGCAATGCTATACAAACCAAAAAACAAACAAAACAAAACAAAAAACCCCAAAACAGAGGGCCCAGAGAGAGGAGACAACAACCGTGGACAAAACTTCCCAGGAAGAAGTAGGATTAAGCCCCAATCAAGGATCTGGCATATGTGCTAGGTAATGAGTTCTTGGGCCTTGAGCCTAAGCTGATGCTGTAATGGGATGAGAATTTTAGTGGCCTTGGGGTGAGGTGAGTGAGTGAGTGAGTGGGTGGATCATTGAAAGTCAGATATTGGGCCATGGTAACTTGCCTCCAAGAGAATGCCACATGACCCTCATCTCCTGGTACTCAGACCCCTCTATGGCCCTGTCTGTAAGACATTCATCTGGGCTTCAGTAAAAGAAGAACACAGATTGAGTGGCTTATAAATAACTGTACTTTTGTACAGTTCCAGAGCCTAGACAGTCTAAGATCAAGGTGTTGGCAGATGTCTGGTGAGGGTCTACTGATTCATAGACAGATGTCTTTCACTGTGTTCTCACATTGTAGAAGGGGAAAAAGAGCTCTCTGAGGTCTCTTTTATTTATTTATTTATTTTATTTTTTAAATTTTTATTTACTTTTGAGAGGGGGGATAGGGGCAGACAGAGGGGGACACAGAGGATCTAAAATGGGCTCTGTGCTGACAACAGAGAGCCCGACACGGGGCTTGAACTCACAAACTATGAGATCATGACTTGAGCAAGAGATTGGACGCTCAACTGACTGAGCCATCCAGGCGTCCCTCTGAGGTCTCTTATACAAGGGGACCAACCCAATTCATGTGGCTCCACCTTTGACCTAATCACCTCCCAAAGTTCTTACTCCAAAATGCCACCACATCGGGGATTAGGTTTCAACGTTTGAAGTTCGGGAACGGCACAAACATTTAGTCTATAGCACTTTTCTACACTGAATCAAGATTGGCCTGTGTGGCCAATAAATTATGACAGAAATGAGGGTATATATCTTCTGAGGTTAGATCTTAAGAGGCATTGCAGCTCTGTGGGAAGCTAGCAGCCCTGTGGAGAGGCCCACCTAGAGAGGACTTACCATGCCGACACCAGCTTGCCAACCATGTGAGTGAACCACATTGAAGATGGTTTCTCCATTTCTTTTGGGTGACTGTAGCCCCAGGTGACCTCTGACTGCAACCTCACGAGAAATTTGATCCATAACTACCTGACTGAGCCACTTCTGAGCTCCTGACCCAGAGAAACCTTGAGTACGTGAATATTGTTATTTTAAGTCATGAAGTATTGGGGTGAATATTGTTATTTTAAGCCATGAAGTATTG